>NW_022146501.1:7979815-8138906 GCF_002938485.1 Sitophilus oryzae
ATAACGAGATAACTTTCCTGGACTGGGTCCTTTTGAACTGGATGGCATGTGGCCATCAGCAGTTTACCATTAGATGAAGAAGTATGATTCTTGAGTTGGGGGATATAAATTCATTATTAAATAACATTATTATTATCAAAAGAATATATTAATACCGAAATATAACGAGAAAGCCCTCCTGGACTGGTTCCTTTCGAACTGGATGGCATGTGTCAATCAGCAGTTTACCATTAGCTGAAGAACTATGATTCTTCGGTTGGGGGTTAAAAATTAATTATTAAATAACATTATTATGATCAAAAGAATATATTAAAACCGAATTATAACGAGAAAACTTTCCTGGACTGGGTCCTTTTGAACTGGATGGCATGTGTCCATCAGCAGTTTACCATTAGTTGAAGAAGTATGATTCTTTGGTTGGGGGGTATAAATACATTATTAAATAACATTATTATCATCAAAAGAATATATTAAAACCGAATTATAACGGGATAACTTTCCTGGACTTGGTCCTTTTGAACTGGATGGCATGTGTCCATCAGCAGTTTACCATTAGCTGAAGAAGTATGACTCTTTGGTTGGGGGGTATAAATTCATTATTAAATAACATTATTATCATCAAAAGAATATATGAAAACCGAATTATAACGAGATAACTTTCCTGGACTGGGTCCTTTTGAACAGGATGGCATGTGGCCATCAGCAGTTTACCATTAGCTGAAGACGTATGATTCTTGGATTGGGGTATAAATTGTTTATTAAATAACATTATTATCATCAAAAGAATATATTAAAACCGAAATATAACGAGAAAGCTCTTCTTGACTGGGTCCTTTTGAACTGGATGGCATGTGGCAATCAGCAGTTTACCATTAACTGAAGAAGTATGATATTTTGGTTGGGGGGTATAAATTAATTATTAAATAACATTATTATGATCAAAAGAATATATTAAAATCAAATTATAACGAGAAAACTTTTCTGGACTGGGTCCTTTTGAACTGGATGGCATGTGTCCATCAGCAGTTTACCATTAGCTGAAGAAGTATGACTCTTTGGTTGGGGGGTATAAATTCATTATTAAATAACATTATTATCATTAAAAGAATATATGAAAACCGAATTATAACGAGATAACTTTCCTGGACTGGGTCCTTTTGAACAGGATGGCATGTGGCCATCAGCAGTTTACCATTAGCTGAAGACGTATGATTCTTGGGTTGGGGGTATAAATTCATTATTAAATAACATTATTATCATCAAAAGAATATATTAAAACCGAAATATAATGAGAAAACTCTCCTGGACTGGGTCTTTTCGAACTGGATGGCATGTGGCCATCAGCAGTTTACCATTAGCTGAAGAAGTATGATTCTTTGGTTGGCGGGTATAAATTAGTTATTAAATAACATTATTATCATCAAAAGAATATATTAAAACCGAATTAATAGGAGAAAGCTCTCCTGAACTGGGTCCTTTCGAACTGGATGGCATGTGGCCATCAGCAGTTTACCATTAGCTGAAGAAGTATGATTTTTTGGTTGGGGGTATAAATTCGTTATTAAATAACATTATTATCATCAAAAGAATATATGAAAACCGAATTATAACGAGATAACTTTCCTGGACTGGGTCCTTTTGAACAGGATGATTGCATGTGGCCATCAGCAGTTTACCATTAGCTGAAGACGTATGATTCTTGGAGTTGGGGGTATAAATTCATTATTAAATAACATTATTATCATCAAAAGAATATATTAAAACCGAATTATAACGAGATAACTTTCCTGTACTTGGGTCCTTTTGAACTGGATGGCATGTGGCCATCAGCAGTATACCATTAGCTGAAGAAGTATGATTCTTTGGTTGGGGGGTATAAATTAATTATTAAATAACATTATTATGATCAAAAGAATATATTAAAACCGAATTATAACGAGAAAACTTTCCTGGACTGGGTACTTTTGAACTGGATGGCATGTGTCCATCAGCAGTTTACCATTAGCTGAAGAAGTATGATTCTTTGGTTGGGGGGTATAAATTCGTTATTAGACAACATTATTATCATCAAAAGAATATATTAAAACCGAATTATAACGAGATAACTTTCCTTTTAAACTGGATGGCATGTGGCCATCAGCAGTTTATCATTAGCTCAAGAAGTACGATTCTTGGGTTGGGGGTATAAATTCATTATTAAATGACATTATTATCATCAAAAGAATATGTTAAAACCGAAATATAACGAGAAAACTCTCCTGGACTGGGTCCTTTCCAATTGGATGGCATGTGGCCATCAGCAGTTTACCATTAGCTGAAGAAGTATGATTCCTTGGTTGGGGAGTATAAATTAATTATCAAATAACATTATTATGATCAAAAGAATATATTAAAACCAAATTATAACGAGAAAACTTTCCTGGTCTGTGTCCTTTTGAACTGAATGGCATGTGTCCATCAGAAGTTTACCATTTGCTGAAGAAGTATGATTCTTTGGTTGAGGGGTATAAATTAATTATCAAATAACATTATTATCATCAAATGAATATATTAAAACCGAATTATAACGAGATGACTTTCCTGGATTGGGTCCTTTTGAACTGGATAGCATGTGGCCATTAGCAGTTTACCATTAGCTGAAGAAGTATGTTTCTTCGGTTGGGGAGTAAAAATTAATTATTAAATAACATAATTATCATCAAAAGAATATATTAGAACCGAAATATAACGATAATAATAAATCCAATAATCGTTTGAAATAATAATTATGCATTCGGACTATTGTTTGGTTTGGTTAGATTAGGAACCCAACCAACTTTCTGAAATAGAAGTTCCCACAAAGACGGTCAAAATTTCCCGCATTTTCTACAATTTTCCACGAGTTCTAAAATCCAATATATATTTATATATTGGATTTGAGAAATGGAATATATATTTTATTATTATATCTCAAATCCAACACGATATAATCCAAAAAAAATGTCATAGGCGAATTGCTGGGATCGAAATATATTTTCCCTAGAAATATTTGCACTTATTTAAAATTTACTATCTATTCGAGGAGTGGGGTACAAGAATAATGTCATAAAGGAAATAAATTTAGATTGAATTTCAGCTTTCCACCAAAACTACAATAATTGTTTTGGTGTTCTGTCAGCAGTTTGTTTATCACAAACCGCAAGTAAACGTATATGCGATAAACGGAGGCATGAAAATGCAGTAAATCTAAAAACTGGGTAATTTTCTAACCAATTGAAGTCTTTAAATTCAACAAATAAAATTAATGTGGTATCATTGTATCGTCGGATAACGTATGCATGAAAATCAAGCCTGATACACTCGCCAAGTCGGTGGGCCATTGACAACGATGTGGTAACAAATAGTTTTAAACGCATAAAATAAAATAATAAAAATATTCAATAGTTTTGTTTTAAAATATTAATATTTTTGATAAACATGTAGACTGCTCACAAATACACGTCACGTCACTACATATTTCTAAGCCGTAGGCTATCCTTACCACTTTTCGTCTCGCGCTTGTGTGTCATGGCCATCTCACTAGAATCTGTGTCGCTAGCTTGTGTGTCACGGTCTTGAATTTTTACTCTTTGCGCGCTTAAAGAAGTTTCATTTCAAAAATGTAAAATGATAAACATAATTAAATAATGTATGAGACACGTTTCCTTTTTATAATTTATAAAGTATGAATCAGATATATTTTTATATAGATATTTAAATTTTTTCATTATATTTCGTATTGCTACAATTATAGCGTTAAATAATTGACAAGACAAAAATTGGATAAACGTCAAAATGTCAACGATAAACAGCAAATAAATAATTGAGTAACATAAATAAATAATTGAATCAAATGTAGATATCTGTATTATGTATTTATTTGTAGATGTTAGCAATGATGATTGGCTAAGGTTTTTTAAATTATATGATTTATTAAACAACTAACATGGAATTTGGAAATATAGGACAGAAAATAATTGAAATAATACAAAATATATGTTGACCGAAGACAAATATTGTTATATTTTTAATTCAAATAGAAAATACACATTCATTTCAGTAATATAACTTTGTGTAATAAATATAATAACGACGTAGTACTTTACAATATTTTTAATCTGTTTTAAAGGTCACAGACCTATATAAAAACAGTTAATTAGTTTTTTAACAGTGTTTATTATTGCAGTAATTATAAACTCTAGCAGAAATTGAAAAATTTTAATGAGAATTCACCAACTTGTCAAGCAATAATTAAAAAATTTAATATTGCAGTAATTAAAAGTTAAAAAAATACAAAAACAAACTTACTATGAAGCGCAAGTAAAAAAGACAAAAAACTTTTTATTTGGGGGAGGTAGAAAGTTGTTATTTTCTTTATTTGGTTTTGGAGCTTAACAAGTAATGTAATCTTTTTATATTAGAAATGGTGAAAATATTCACTTAAAAAAATTATACATGCCTGTGTTTTTTGTTAGTTATTTTTTTTGTTAGTTTTTTTAATTAGTGTTTTTTTTTGTTAGGCGCATTACTTTCATAATTCACACGTTATATGTTTTGTTCCTTGAATTTTTCAATTTTAACTAAATAATTTTCGGATTTTGACAAAAGCTTTGGTAAATATCTACACTTTTGTTGATGGCTGATTTCTTGAAAAATGTCTGGGCATTTCATCACTAAAAGAAACACAAAAAATAAATAAGTTGTTTTTTGAGTATATACCGGGTGTGTCTCAAAAGTGGTTCACCCCTGTAACTTTTGTATTTTTTCAGATAAAACAACGAGATTTGGTATGTTAGTATATGACATAAATTAGGATTGGTTGACATATTCAATTTTTCTCGGTCACTTCCGGTTTTACCGGAAATGACTACTACTTTTGATTTTTAAATAACATTCTCGGTATTTTTTTACTTTATTCTATAGAAAATGACACTCTGAACAGAATGACATATTATATATCAACTTTTGACATTTTCGAATATGGCTTATTTGAAATTCCAACATGCGATTCATAACGATAATTTGACTCAAAATACCAAGTTTGTGGTACCGAATTATTCGTAAAAAATGCTTTTTTCAAAATATGCTAATGAACCACCCTCGTTCCATTTGAAAAAAATTGAGATATGGTTAAAAATACGATTTGGGCATCTTTTAACCGGCCAGGACAAGACACTAAAACATTAGGCGATCAAATATATTTTTCAAAAGCTTGATTAAAAATTAGTGTTTTTAATACAGCCATGGCACTCTTGATTGAAATTTAAAATACAATTAGATTTTGAACGAATATGTCAAAAGTTGACATATGATGTGACATTCGATTCAGAGAGTCATTTTCTATCAAATAAAGTAAAAAAATACCAAGGTTGCCATTTAAAAATCAAAAGGTGTAGTCATTTTCGGTGGAACAAGAAGTGACCGAAAAGAATTGAATACGTCTATCAATCCTTATTTCTCATATACCAAATCTAGTTTATTATCTCAAAAAATAAAAAAGTTATAGGGGTGAGACGCCCTGGTATATTGATATACTTCTGGGTATATCTCCCATTAATCTATTATCTATGATGTAATATTATGAAGATTTTGCTTATTAAGATGTTTCTTAACTAAAAACTTAAATAAAATCCAATTTTTTTTCGAAAAATAGCAAATTTAAAAAAAAATCGCCAAAAAGACCTCATAGACGTGTTTCTGGGGTCGAAATGCCACCCTTAAAATAGTTCTTATTTAAGATTCTGTATAACCCACAAAAATAATTCAAATTACTAACATAATTGAATAAACTACGATTCACATTTTATCCTCTCGGCGACCCAGATAGCATTACACGGTAAAATGTCGAAGGCAGTCAACCGTTTAAACGTACGACAGAACGAAAAACGGCTGAATGGCTGCTCTTCGGCTGAAATTAACGGTCGTAGAAAGCGGCATGTTCGTTAGTGAGCTGGTTATCCGTCGAGACGAGCCGCGTTTGTTAAATTGTCGGTAAAATTCGATTGTCTTCGTCGAACAGAAAGGATCCTGTTCTTTAGATGTAAATCGTGACCTCCCCGCATAGAGAGAAGATTTATATTTTTTAGTACCCTCATTTTCCTAAATCAATTATAAATCACTAAAAATAAGTTATTATAAAAACCCAACTTTTTTTTAATTTGATTAGATTAAAAAGTAAAGTATTTTAAGTTAACGTATTCTTTTTGCTGCAATGACTTATCTAGACGGGGCTTTCTTTGTTTATATACAATCCGAACCGCGGTTCTTGGCCATGTCATTGTTAATGGGCTACCGACTTAGCGAGTGTCTAAAGCCGGGACCCCATTATGCCATACGCCACGCCACGCCATGATCTGTGCGTATGTTTTTCCATTTTTACCATAATTACAAGTATTTCGTACACACTAGACAACACGCCACCCCATGTCACGTCACCCCACGCAACTAAAAAAATTGCCCTATCACACCTAAGCTATCACACCTGTGTCGTCCCAGATATCATGTGTACACTCTTTCCCACGTTGCAACACGTAGCGTGGCGTGTGGCCTAATAGGGTCCCGGCCATAAATCAACTCTTACTCACGAGATATCCGATCTTATCTGTCCTCGAAATTTCTGAAAAGTCCCTGAAATTAGTGACGTACTGTATAAAATTGTTTTTTCTTTACTTAAAATATTAATCGACCGTGTTCGAGCATATATTTTTCAAAAATTAAATACCTTTTGAGTTTTCTCCGAGTTAGAGAATCATTTTATATGTTTAAATAAAGCGCAGGTAATACACTTAGAGGCAAAAAAACGCAACGAAGAAATTTTTTGTCAAAATTTTAAAGTGTCATATTTTTGTTATTTTTAACCCCATTTTTATGATTTTTTTAGGAATCTGTATTTAATTATATCAACTTTAATTTGTAAACTCAGTTTTTTATAAACTTTAGTATTTGGCATATTATACAGGGTTAATCGAGGGGTTGTTTTTACCTTAACTTTAAAACACCTTGTGCAATAATTTCGAGTGTAAATTTTCCTAAAATATAATTTTACGCTGAGCATTTGTTGTCTCCTGAGCATTTTGTTTTTCCGATCATGTCAATATATGTCCTGGTTAATTTTTAAGAGCGAAATAAGCTGCCACCAACAATTTGCAATTTTTTTAATTGTTATTTCTTTTTGAAGTTCTTTTTCAATATGACAAGGCGGCTTTGGTGATTATTGTGAACTATATACTATGAACTGCCCATCATGTTCGACGTTTGAGAAATGCTTAGAGAGGGTTAGATGTTTCGAAGCGGTAGCAGCTTAATTAAATGAACTTCGCTGGGTCCTTAAAGAAGAATGGGAAAACATAACGCAATATGATATATATGCAGCGTCAATGACAGTATGAACGGACGTATACAGGCAGTTATAGCAGCCAAGGTAGGCAATACAAAGTATTTATTATTTATAATAGTTTTTATTATAGTTTTTTTTTTCTGTTTGTATACTTGAGTATTAGGTACAGATGTTTTTCTTAATATCGTTAGTTCTGTTATTGTTTTTAATGTTTATTAAAACCAGGACTGTATTGTTAGTCTTTAACGTTTTTTTTTAATTTACTACAGAATATCCAACGTAGTATATGATGTTACGGCAATAGTTACCAAAAACCATCTTGTCATATTTAAAAATTACATCAAAATGTAATGATAATTGAAAATATTTGCAAATTGATCTTTATCAGTTCATTTCGCTCCTAAAAATTAACCATTGTATGTATGTATTGACATGAATCAAAAAACAAAATGTTCAGAAGTCATGGTTCTGGCCGTAAAATTATATTTTAAGAAAATTAACACACGAAATTATTGCACAGGGTGTTTTAAAATTAGTGTAAAAAAACAACCCCTCGATAACCCTGTATAATATGCCAAACACTAAAGTTTATAAAAAAAACTTTTTACGAATTAAAGTTGATATAATTATATACAGTTTGCTAAAAAAAATCATGAAAATAGGGTTAAAAATAACAAAAATATAACACTGTAAATTTGACCAAAAAATTTTCCGTTCTAATTTTTTTTTGCATCTGAGTGCGGCTATTAAAATGTTGTTTAAACATCAAGCAAATGTGTGTGTAAAATAATAATTTTGCTAAAAATGCGAAATACATAACCGTAGATTCGCGGTTTGATCTAGACACAAATATGTACATATGTAACGGAAAAGCTCCAAGCAGCCCTTTGATCCATAGGGCATAGCTCAAAGAGGAAGGCTTAAATAGTCGAGTTCGTTTAAACCGTTCCTGTTTATATTTCGTCTTCTGCTCGGAAAGTCTGGATGCAATTTGGTTTATTAAATTTAGCGTGTACTGCTCATCACGGCTTCCTTCCTGAAACTCTAACTTTATTTATATCAACATAATTAATATAAGTAAAAGAACTGGAAAAATTCAACCTTAAAAGTGATACTAAAAATATTTATAAAGGGGCGCGGGTGTCAGGAAACTTTTTATTTTTTATGTTTGCTAGTACATTTTTAGCTAAAGTATATAAATGTGAAACAAAATGCGAAAAATGTAAAATAAATTTGTTGAAAAATGATAGATCGTACCACCAGCAGCTGACTTTTTGTTGTTTTGTGTAACTAAAGTTGGTAATTTGTGTTTTATTTATCGTTGTATATTATGTATTTGAATTTTCTTGATGCTGCTTCAATTTTTTTGCAATAAAACATACTTCTACCAACTTTAGTTGAGTACAGTTTTTGGAGAACGATAAATTGGAGTACCAGCATATGACTTTTTGTTGTTTTGTGTAACTATATATATATAAACGGGATTTGCTATAAGTATTTGATACTTTTCTCCAACTACAGCCTATTGCTGCCTTTCCGTTACCCTACGCCACACGTCTCGATTTAGTGCGTCATCAGCTTCCAGGTTACGAGCTTCCATTGCTTCCTTAACCGTTCCGTTCCAGGATTTTCTAGGTCTGCCTCTCTTTCTTCTACCCTGGGGAGTCCATTGAAAACTTTTCTTGGCCACCTGTTCTCCGGCATACGTAGAACATGTCCAAACCACTTTAAGCTGGATTTTTCAATTCGATCTAGCACTGTCTCCTCCGATGCATTCATGATACGTCTGACCTCGATGTTTGTCTTTTTTTCCATCCTAGATATACCTGCGCTCCTTCTAAAATAGTCCATTTCAACAACTTGGATTTTGCGCTTCGTATCTGCACTCAAAGTCCATAGCTCTGAACCATAGCAGAGAACTGACTCCACCAATATTTGTCCAAGTCTCTTTTAAGTTGTTGCAGACAAGTTTCGGTCCCACCAGAGGCTATTAAGACAACCAAAAACTTGTTTGCTCTTCTGAATTCGGATTTGTATTTCTTCTTTGCCCAAACCTTCGTTGTTGATAGTAGCACCCAGGTATTTAAATTTGTCTACTTGTTGAATCTGGACGTTATCATCTATGAAGACTTCAAAACAAGCGTTGGAATTGACATCTAAGTATTCTGTCTTTTTTAGACTAACCTGAAGTCCCCATTTGTTATATTCTTGGTAAAGCCTCTTAGTCATGAACTCCAGATCGAAAGAGTCCTGCGCAATCACGACCTGATCGTCTGCAAAGCTCAGAGTAAACAGTGTATCTTCCCCAATGGGTATTTCCATGCCTTGGCATCTCCTCTTCCATTCCCTAAGGGCTATAAGCTGCATCCTTGTCGCAACCCTTTTGTGGTATTTATTGGATTGGATAGCCTGTGTCCTATCTTAAGGTACGCTTTATTTTCTTTGTAGAGCTCTTTTATTATCTTAAGTAGGGGTCTATCTACTTCTAAAATATTCAAAGCTTCCCATATTTTGTTGCGAGGAATAGAGTCGTAAGCTTTCTCCAAATCAATAAACGCTAGATGGACTTCTTGATCTACTGCTATCTTTTTTTCCTTATCACCTGCTGTAGGACAAAGAGGTTATCTGTGCAAGTTTCCCCCGGTGTGTCACCAATATTTTGTCACCAATATTATCCCTGAGCTTACCCTGCAGAACTTTTCCAAAAAGCCTGCTCACTGAACTGTTAATGCTCAGGCCTCTATAACAACCGGGGTCGTTGCGATTTCCCTTTTTAAAGATAGACACTATATGAGCCACTCTCCATTCTTGGGATAGTTTATTTTGCAGACAGCACTGGTTGAACAGCTCTGCCAGGCGCCAGCACAATTTCTCAGTCCCACACTTTAACAATTCTACTGCAATGTTACCAGGACCTGGTGACCGTCCATTTTTCATTTTTTTGAGACTTAGATGTATTTCTCTTTCGCTGATCGTAAAAGTGCCCGCAAGGTTGTCTTCCTCTTCTGCAGATTGGAATTCTGGTCGTTTTGTGTAACTAATTGTGGTTTATTTAAAGTTATATATGTATTTGAATTTCATTGATATTATTTCAAGTTCTTTGCATGAAAATACCGTACCAACATTCTTTAGTCAATCAAAAGATTGATTTTTGTTCCGTTACAATGGCAACTAAATATACTAATAACACGGATTCGGAAAACGAATTTATGCCTTTAGCAATCTAGAAAGCCTGTTGAAGTCTAGAGTCTGCCTTTAGCAGTCTAGAAAGTTTTTTATAGGCAGACATGTAATGATCCTCAGACTTTTGTGGTAGCAATCCAAGACTTGTTAATTTGGCCGCCTCTGCTATCTCTGGTGGTGTACAGGGCTCATTATCACTTAATAATCACTACTAATTATATGCCACTTAATAATCACTACCTACTTAACATTTGACAATTTTAAACGTCAAAATTAATAAAAAAAAAGATAAAAAAAACGTCAAATCATCCACGCCAAGCATCGGGATGTTGTGAGTGTCACGTTGGTATAGCAACAAATGTAAAGTAAATGCAATGTGTGATTTATCAAAATTCACTGTTATCAGCTGTTATATTTCACTCTATTACAAATATGGGCACCATATTCCTTCAGATAGGAAGTAGAATATTGATTTATTATTAAGTGGTCGTGGACAAAATAAATATTTTTATTATCTTTCACGTTTCTAAATTCCCTCGTAACCTAATCTAATTTTATGTCTTAACGAAACCAGCACCGACCAAACTTTCCAATATAACCCGCGAATTAACTCTAAAAATTTTTACTACCCCTTTTTATGATCCAGTTCTTCGCCTTCCAATCGAATGGCAGAAAATTCCAGACCTATATTTCTAGAAGAAAACCCCAGTAATGTTTTCTGTGTTTTATAAAGTTTTCCGGCCACAGAACGGAGAACAGTTGGTGGTTATTCGGTTTGGTCTGCCGAAAGTGTAGTTGGGAACGGTGGAATTTTTACACTTTTGCTGTGGCCGTTTCTTTTTACGATGTCTTTTGTGGGTATGCGTTTCCGGGTAAAGTTTTATTTACTTTTTATTTTTTTCTTTCAGAATGTGGGGAAATATCTGTAAAAAGTATTGGCATAGTATTTATATTGCAAGTATATTATTTGTAGTGTTTATTGTCATCATCATAATCATCATTTTCAGCTTACTCAACCATTTATAATTATGGTGTAGTCTCCCTCACATATTCTCTTTGTAGTTGGACCCATTGTTATGTATCGTTGGCTATGCGGCCCCAAGTTACCCCTGCTAATTTCCTAATATCATGGTCCCATCTCAGATTCGGTCTTCCTCTAGGTCTCTTAATTTCTCGTGGGTACCATGCTGTAGTTTTTGTGGTCCATCTGTTGTCTATTCTTTTTGCCAGGTGTCCTCTCCATTACCATTTGAGGGATTTGATATCTATTTTCTGGGTCTTTTGTCGTATCTTTACTCTTTTACAGTCTCTCTTGGTAATTCCCAGCATATTTCGTTCCATAGAGCATATTTCGTCCCCATATAATTTATTTGGTTAATAAATAAGCGAAATGAATACCACTATTTCTAATAGCGTTTTTTTAATTGCGTGTTTTAGTGTGCTTCAGAAACACCTTAAAAATTTGTATGATATCATAGATCTTAAGACTGTTTGAAAGTAATGGAACTACTGAATGAATCAGAAAAAGTATTTAATCAGATAACTAGTAATATTAACTAGATATGTTGACTATAACTTACTAGATCTGTTGACTAGGACCAAAAGTAAAGGCATGGTCTTAATTTAGAAATTACGAAAAAATGTTAGTGCCTCCTTCAAAAGAGAATATCCCCAACAAAAATGAAGCTATGAGATGAACCAAAAAACAAACTATCGAGAAAGGATGTATCTAGATGATAAAATTATTTTTAAATTTATTGCTGTTTTAACATATTCCACAGGGGTGTTTCAAACTTTCACTAAAATATCAACATTTTGTTTTCCCTCGTATAATTAACAAATGGAAAAATTCATTTTTAATTTAGAAAGAGATACTAAAAAGTTAGATAATTAAGATACATAATGCTTAAAAATTCATCAAAATCGGTTAACTAGAACAAAATATATTAAATTTTAAAATATATAAAAGTTCTAAGGTGCCCATTTTTCGTGCCGGTTAATGTATTTCCGAGTGTATTTCAAAAACTATACATTTTAGTCATATACTTTTCTAGTAAAACTCGCCTATATTTTTTTATTAGAATCCGAAAATTAATTAATATATAGGGTGTTCCATTACAAAAAAAAACAATTTTGATGTGTAACATTTTTGGAGGACACCCTGTATAACTCTATATAATTTTAGAAACTGCTTTAAATTGACTTACATAAGCTCACAAAATTTAACTTCAATACAGACTTATTTTTCTTGCAAAAAATGCGTCGTATGTGCCGCGCCACCCTGTATAATTCAATTTCAATCAAAATTTCAATGATTAGAATATAAGCAGAACAGGTATAGCTTATGCATTAGATTCATTTATTTCAATAAATTTACTTAGAAAAAAAAATAAAAAAATAAGAAGGAAATAACTAAGAATTTACTAAAATTACTAATATAAAAAATTAAAAGCAACGAAAAAAAAATGAGTAAACATTTTAGTATTTTATCTATAAAACACAATACAGAAGGTTTCACATTAATATATTCACAGTAATTGAATTGAGAAGTAAAAGTCTCTGGGCACTCCAGTAACACTAAAACGCATAAAACTTGGTATTCATTTCACTTATTCTTACTTTATCTATAGTATTCTGATTACTATTAAGAACGTTCTAACAAAATAAACCAAATAACAATTAGACATTGCAATAAACAGTAAAAATAAACGTCTCTAGTTTAGCTGACAATTCAAAATCATGAAATTAAGACAACAAACGGCAACAACTTCAATAGTTGGGTATGCGAGTTGACTAGTGGGACGTAGACGCTAGTACTTAGCCAACGATACCCTGTATCCCTATACACATTTCTTAAGAGAGAAAGAAAAAATATACCACTAAACTATTCTTACTAAAAAAAAACGTCGTAAAAGAAACACACCCCGCAAGACCATAAAAATTTCACTCTTCCAAACTGCACTTTGGAAACCCGAACTGAATATCGGCCATCTGCTTGCCGTCGCGCCGGGAAAACTTTATAAAACCGAGGAAGTATTATAAGTTTTTCTTCGCTAAAAGCACTGTTCTCGAATTGAGTCGCCTCCAGTTGTAATTTACTACCCTCCGATACGGCGGCGTAGAGAACTAGGCAATAAAAAGGGGTAGTAAAAATTGTCAAAGTTAATTCGATGGTTATTGGAAAGAGTGGTACAGTATGAAAAACGGATCTGAAATAAAGGAGCAACGGTAAGGAGAACGAAGTTTTTTTAAAAACATGACCGATTTTATTCATATAATATCCAGAGGTGTGCTGTGATTTATGATTTTTTTCATCATCATTACCATCATTTTCAGCTTATTCAACTATTTCCAATTATGGTGTAGCCTCCCTCACATATTCTCTATAGTAGTTCAGCTTATTGTTGTCTATCGTTGGCTATGTGGGCCCAAGTTATCCCTGCTAATCCAAGATAGCACAAAAGGAACATTTACATTCTAAGAATATTCCTCTTAAGTTCTTATAAGTATATTCTTTTTTTAATAAGTATGGCATATGAATAGTACATTCTACTAGGAATGTGATTTAAAGGTATGTTATCAGCATGACCTTAGAATGTCTTCTTAAATTATGGTTTACAATAAATTTTAAGTATCTGCTATTCACGTTCTAAACATATCAATATCTGAATAAAAATACAGGAGAATAAAAATGATTTCGAAATGAAAAAATGAATACAATACATTATATTTGTATATTTTCTTACTATCAGTTACTATTAAGTTTTTGTGTATTAAATAATTAGGGATTTTATATATTAGTGTATATAGATGCCCTGTAAACAAATATTCAAGCAAAAATACAGTGTTTCTTATTCTAACAAATAAATAAACCTGTAAAACTGTATAAATAAAAACGATCTTCCATTATGAAATAAAAAGATCGATTATACCAAAAGATAATTTGATAAAACTCGATAGATTTTAATCGATTTTTTGGGTAAAAAGATCGATCTTCGACTGAAATCGATTCGAATCGTACATCCATAACATAACCTAATAAAAAAACCAGTGAACTATAAACGTAAACGTGCTTCATCCAAACTATTTTAATAATTAAAACACTGAGATAACGTAAAGATAAGTGATGCAAATAATTATTTTAAGGATAGAATCGGTAAAATAGTTCTTGTTATGTTTGTGTTTTCAGTATCTATTTTAAGGTGAGTGAATTTAAAACCATGAGACCTCGAAAAAAAATAGGTTATACTAAAAAATATTTTAAAATTCAACCAAAATAAAAGGAGCCAAAATCTTATTAAGTCAATGTTACGCAAATATGACTTCAATATTGTACATTAAACTGGATTCAGACCAAAGTGATTTTTTATTATCCTCTGTACATCATCAAAGTAGTAGTATCTCTGGTAGTATCATTGAAGATTTCTGTTCTGATAAGTGTAGTTCCAGTGCTGAAATTTCTTACAATATAGTATTTATATAGGTATTTATGTAGGCTCTTCTATAATCATTTTTGTGTGTATTTTTAAGAGAAAGGTATTTTTTAGAATTATTAGGTTCGAGAATTATCTAGACTTGGTGGTTCAGGAGTAGCACAAAGTACAAGGAAAATGCTTTATAAGGTTCTGGGCAATGAAATTGCACAAAAATATTCTTGGGATGGGGCCAAACAGAAGAGAAGTTTGAAATCATTGTTAGTGGCCAAAAGCAATTTTAGGTATTTGAACTTAAAGATATTTGGTGTTGCAAAGACTGTAATAACATATATTTTAGACTCCATGAAAGGTCAATTTCAAGAGTCAAAAGAAACCGAAATTATCAATATAATTAAAATATGGCTTGTAAAAACAAAAGAAAGATTAATAATCCAAGGTAAGTTGTGCAAATTTATTTGAACAGTATAATTCTGCTGATATTATTTCAGAAGGGTAGACAAGAGAATATAGAAACATAGACATAGAAGATAATATCAATGTATATCGTTATATTAAAATATTTTTAATTAATAAACATATATTACTCAAGTTCGTCTTTATCCTTACCTATTATTTTTAACCGTTCTATTTATTAGTTAATTTTTGATTATTACACACCAAATTATTTAATTTCAGCAAATTGTTTGTAGTGTGTTCCAGATATGAATGTACTGTATAGGTATCCTATAGATTTTAAGAGATAAAAAAATTGCTAAATATGAAAAAAATTGTATCTATATCTATAGTTTATAGGATATTGATACAGGGCATCCTTATACAGGACACCCAGTAGATAC
The DNA here is from genome assembly GCF_002938485.1 of Sitophilus oryzae. NCBI lineage: Eukaryota > Metazoa > Arthropoda > Insecta > Coleoptera > Curculionidae > Sitophilus > Sitophilus oryzae. The sequence continues at coordinate 7,995,625 of NW_022146501.1, forward strand.
AGAGTTGAGGGTTGGAATCTTTGGTGTTACAACAGCAAATTAAAACACTAATTCACCACAATATACCAAAACACTTTACTTTTGAACTGGACGCTTGTTTGGTTAATCATCTTAGCGTCATCAGCAGATGATTAAAACTTAAATTTTGACCATCTGCTGATGATGCTAACATGGTTAGCGAAACGCGCGTCCTGTGCAAAAGTAAAGTGTTTTGGTGTATTGTGGTAAATTAGTGTTTTATTTTGCCTCTGTAGATAATAAAAAAATATGAAAAACATATGAAAAGCATAAATATAGAATATTAAAAACATGAATATCATATAATTGGAATATTATTTTTAAATACATTCTTTACGAACATATAATTCACGTTCATAGAATATATCTTGGAATGTGAAACGCACTTCTATATCACTTGAATAGGGTGGAACGTAATCTCTGCTATTCATGTGCCATATATGTTCCCAATGAAAAAAAGGAATGTGAATAGAACATTGTTGTTCTCCAAAGTCACTTGCTTCGCATATGAAAAGAACGTAAATGTGCTATCTGGGAATATCATCGTCCCATCTCAGGTTTGGTCTTCTTCTGGGTCTCTTAGTTCCTCATGGGTACCATTCTGTAATTTTTGTGGTCCATCTGTTGTCTGTTCTTCTTGCCAGATGTCCTGCCCATTGTCATTTGAGGAATTTGACTCTGTGGATGACATTTATTACCTGAGTCTTTTGTTGTGTCCACTCTATTCTTTTACGGTCTCTCTTGGTTATTCCCAGCATGTTTCGTTCCATTGAGCGTTGTGAGACCTGCAGTTTTCTTATGATGTCCGTTTTAAGTGTTAAGGTTTCGCATGCATAGGTTATGACTGGTAGTACACGTTGGTCGAATGTTTTCTTCTTTAGATATAGGGGCATTCTAAATTTGAATATGATTGAGTTTCTTCCATAAGTACTCCATGCTAACTTAACTCTTCTGTTGATTTCTGGTAGTAGATATCCCGAGCTGTTCCTATAACCATGGGTCTGGAAATGCATAGTTTTAGAGTTACAGGATGTTAAACCTTTTTAAAATTAGGACTTTTGTAATTATCTTAACACAATTTTTTTTAACGGCCTACAGAATTTTGATGTTGGTTTCATTTGAATCCCTAAAAGTACTTGGAAGAAAATTATAACAAATAAGAAAAAATGAAGACTTTCAAACCTTGTAGCTTCGAAACAAAGCAGAATCAGACAGACCTATGTTGATATGAAAAATAAATGTTATTTTTAGGTGAGGACTCTCCCCACGAGACACGGCACATGTTTTTTTTGAAAATCCCTGTATAATCAGATTAAGGATATGTTTTAATTATGCGGTAATATAATCCATTTTTTTGTAGCTTACATTTATAAATATTTTAATTAATTTATTTATACATCGTTAAAAATAATTATATTTTACCGAACTAATCCGAGTACTTAATTTCGCAAATTCATATATAAATAATTAATTTTTATTATAGTCAGAGATTTACTGAATAACAAAACGTTGATAATTAATCCACAACTTTCATGAATAATTAATTTGGACATATTGAAATATGCCTAAAACACATTTTTTGCCAATTATACAGTTTAATAGCTAATTAATTATTTTTTATAATTCAATTAGCAAATTTTTAACAACACGTTTTATATAATCATATAATATTACTATATAGTTATGTATAATTTTTTAATACTCTATTTTTCTTTTTCAGGTAAGACACCAAAGAAATTATAAGGATAACAAAAATCAAAATACGTATACAAGTAAGAAAGGTTAAGGTTTTACCAATTATACGGGGTGCGTCTCGAAAGTGGCTCACTCCTATAACTTTTTTGTTTTTTCAGATAAAAAATCAAGATTTGGTATATTACTATATGACATAAATTAGGATTAATTGACGTATTCAATTATTTTTGGTCACTTCTGTTTTATCGGAAATGACTACAACTTTTAAACCAATTTTTAAATGGCACCCTCGGCATATTTCTACTTTATTCGATAGAAAATGGCACTCTGAGAAGAATAACATATCATATGTCAACTTTTGACATTTTTGTTTAAAAAACTGGTATTTTAAATTTAAATCTAGAGTGCCATGGCTGTGTTATAAACACTAATTTTTTATCAAGGAGCCGTGGAAAAATGGATTTGATCGTCTAATGTTTTTCGTGTTTTGTCCTGGCTGGTTTAGGATAACAAAAATCAAAATACGTATACAAGTAAGTAAGGTTAAGGTTTTACCAATTATACGGGGTGCGTCTCGAAAGTGGCTCACTCCTATAACTTTTTTGTTTTTTCAGATAAAAAATCAAGATTTGGTATATTACTATATGACATAAATTAGGATTAATTGACGTATTCAATTATTTTTGGTCACTTCTGTTTTATCGGAAATGACTACAACTTTTAAACCAATTTTTAAATGGCACCCTCGGTATATTTCTACTTTATTCGATAGAAAATGGCACTCTGAGAAGAATAACATATCATATGTCAACTTTTGACATTTTTGTTTAAAAAACTGGTATTTTAAATTTAAATCTAGAGTGCCATGGCTGCGTTATAAACACTAATTTTTTTATCAAGGAGCCGTGGAAAAATGGATTTGATCGTCTAATGTTTTTCGTGTTTTGCCCTGGCTGGTTTAGGATAACAAAAATCAAAATACGTATACAAGTAAGTAAGGTTAAGGTTTTACCAATTATACGGGGTGCGTCTCGAAAGTGGCTCACTCCTATAACTTTTTTGTTTTTTCAGATAAAAAATCAAGATTTGGTATATTACTATATGACATAAATTAGGATTAATTGACGTATTCAATTATTTTTGGTCACTTCTGTTTTATCGGAAATGACTACAACTTTTAAACCAATTTTTAAATGGCACCCTCGGTATATTTCTACTTTATTCGATGGAAAATGGCACTCTGAGAAGAATAACATATCATATGTCAACTTTTGACATTTTTGTTTAAAAAACTGGTATTTTAAATTTAAATCTAGAGTACCATGGCTGTGTTATAAACACTAATTTTTTATCAAGGAGCCGTGGAAAAATGGATTTGATCGTCTAATGTTTTTCGTGTTTTATCTTGGCTGGTTTAAAAATGCCCAACTCATATTTTTAATCTTATCTCAATTTTTTCAAATGGAACAAGGGTGGCTCATTAGCATATTTGGAACAAGCATTTTTTTACGAATAATTTGGTACCACAAACTTGGTATTTCGAGTCAAATTGTCGCTATGAACTGCAAAAATATACCAAGGGTGCCATTTAAAAATCAAAAGTTGTTATTTCCAGTGAAACAGGAAGTGGCAAAAAATAACTGAATACGTCAATCAATCCTAATTTATGTCATATACTAACATACCCTAATCTCGCTTTTTCATCTGAAAAAATAAAAAAGTTATAGGGAGTGTGTCACTTTTGAGACGCACCCGGTATACTAAAGTACCAAATCTCCTTTCTTTTATCTGAATAAATACAAGTATTATAGGGCTGAGCCACTTTTTAAAAACGCCCGGTATACATGCAACAATAACTCCCTTACAATGAAAAATAATCTATTATTTTTTCAATCCTTCGCCCAGCGGGAGGTTTTCGAATTACAAGCTTCGGGTTTCTTTGTAGGTAATAATTGAAAAACCCTCAAATGGACGAGAGGAAAACTCACCTGTTCTTTTTATTCTATTTTCACTTTATTTTCTTCGTCTATCTAACAATAGATTAGGAAACTTTGTAATAACTGGTCTTTGGAGAAATAAGACAGTTATTAAAGGGAAGACATACAAATGATTTATCAAAAAAATTCCTTAAAAATATAAATAAAAAGATTTTTTAGATTTTTAAAATTTTTAATAGTTAATATTTTTTAAAAGAAACTACAGTGCTCTCTGTTATGACAATCAATGATAACTTCTGTAGAGGCCTGCCCCCTACAGGTATGTAATTTATTACAACTGACTTACATACATACATACTGCCAGTACTCGCTAACGAGTATTTGACACGCATCAGAAGATGGTCACGCAAGGTTTTCTTTCATAAGCTTTTCTGTGACTGAAAAGTCCGATACGTGATGTTATCTGCCTACCGCAATCCGGACATTCAAAAATATCATTGCTTTGTGGTCTTTTTACTTTTTGGTTGTCGCTGTTAACTGAGTTTACAATTCTTCTCCATTGAGTTCTATATGAGCTGTTTCTTCCCACTCATTCTGCATATTAATCCCCTTTAAGTTTTCGTGGAAAATGTCTTTGTACCTTTTGAGTTGTCCACCCGGCCTCCTCTTACCGTTCACAAGCTCACCGTAAAGCAGAGATTTTGGTATGCGGTTTTCCTGCATTCTGCATACGTGACCAGCCCATCTTAGGCGGGATTTTGTAACCATGACTCCAATACTCTCGCAGTTAGCTTTTTCAAGGACCGATACGTTTGAGACATGATGGAACCATCGGATTCTTAAGAGTTGTCTAAGGTGTCTCTGTTGCAACTTGTTTAATGCCTTCATGTGTAGGCGGTAAGACATCGGCACCCAGGTTTCGCTCCCATATAACATGGTGGGGATTATAATTGCTCCATACACTGCAAGTTTCGTCTTTGTACTCAAGTCATGATTGTAGAAAATCCTGTCTTTTAATTTAAAGAATGCTCTTGAGGCGCTGCTAATCCTGTGCTGAATTTCAGAGTCGATATTGGCCATTTCCGAAGTCGAACTGCCGAGGTAACTGAATTCACACTGCGGGGACCTAGTGATTTTCCCACTGCGGGTACCTAGTGATTTACCCAGTTTGGAGACCTAGTGATTTTCCCACTGCGGGGTCCTGGTGATTTTTCCACGGCACACAATTGTCATTTTTTGAAATCTAGGTGGATAAAAATCCGGTTTCCTTAGGTGTACTAATTTACATTTGTTTATGCACAAACAGAAATGCTATATCAGTTGATGTTTGAGAAAAAAAATATTGTATCGAGCAATTTAAAACAGGTATGGACTGCTTTGCAAATCCGAGCAGTAATAAAGTGAATTTTATTGACTTGTGTTAACTAGTTCAAAAGATTTCAAAAATTTTAAAACATGGAAGGTGTAGATCAAGGTATGTACTATTAATTAAAAATATAACACTGTAGCGTTTTTTAAAACAACTACCACTGCGAACGGCAGCTTTTCATCGGAGAGCAGTCGTGGATAAGGTATTTCACTAGAGAGAAAATTAATCAATAATAATAAACAAAAGATATCTAGATATTGGGCGCCAGGCATGTACAGAGAAAGAAAACACAGTTGTATAATACTTAAAACTAATGACTATATTTATTCGTGATGAATTCTGATGGTAAATTGCATTGTACAATTAATATAATTATTATAGTGGTTACTTGTTGAGTAAAACTATATATGTAAATAATATTAAATACGTTCTATGAAAAGACTATAAAGAAAATACAATGCGTGTAACGTTATAGAAAATATAGGAAAAGTAGCATTACTTTATTTAAAATGTTAAATTTATACGATGTTAAATCAGATGTGTTGCAACCTGTAGATTCTAGAATCTATCTTGTTATTCATCTGTTAGTATAGCGTAATAATAATGTCTATAGAAAGTAATACCATTACAATGCGTGATATTATGAAATCTAAAATCTAAATCACACTTTTACTACCGCATTGACATAAATATTCTTAATAATCTAACCACTACATATAGTCTGTACGCTATAGTTTAAATGTACGTTACTGTTTAAGACTGAAAACATTTTAGGTGTTAAATGCAATACTAGAACTTAAAATTACACTTAGCTGTTCTTTAATGTAACCCTGCTTCAACCAGTAGCAGTGCGAGGAGGTCTTGCATCTCTGTACTGTCTGTCGGCGATCCAGGCTTAGAAATGGGGGTGAAGCAGCACGGGGCTCAAGCCACACCCACGCTGGGGCACTCTATGTGAAGACAAATCAATCCTACAGGGGACACTTGTCCATGGGACACCCGTCCATAAGATAGTGGCACAAGGGAATACTAGGACCTTGGATAATACCCGTACCTAGTAAATAGTCCGTCCGTAAGACCCTAAGAACACGAAACTCTTGTTTAAAATCAAACACCGTCTAATAAACAAAATGAACCTACCTCGAAATACTCCCGAGGGCTCAATAAATAATAAACAATATGTCCTTTCTTCCAAATGACATTCTGGAGGACAAAAGCAAAGGGACGCCAACGTGCCAGCCAAATACAAATACAAGTTGGGACATCCGTAACTCTACCCTAAAAATATTCACTAATAATATCGAATCTAAAAGGAAAATAACTCATCTTTACCTGTTGCTTCGAAATGGCAGCTGATTCAGATTATACAGCAAGATTTAAATAATCACCATTTCTAAAAGCTGGGATAAAACAGAGCGTCAAAACAAATTGAGGTTAAGCACGGAGAGTTGACAGCGCGCGCCTCCACAGAATAGTAACAGGATTGTGTCGAACGATCACAGGGTTGGCGACCAGGGAACGTAAAAATTACGCGTCAAATAAACTATCCGGCCTGAACGAGAGGGAATCCGGTGATGACAGGCCAGACATCATATATTATATATAAAAAAGACATGTAAAGAACTAAAAACGTTACAACACATTCAAACTTGAAAGGTTTATTAATATAGATAATTGTTTTGTGGCCCGTGCAAAAATATTTATTTTTATTCTCCTTTCAAATTCAAAAAGCTATATAAATCGATTCCCGCGGATTTCCGGTTTGATTCTGGCTTTATAAATATACTTAGGGTTTTATATTAATTGTGATATTTTCCTGTTTTGCATATATTTAAGTTTTATCAATATTTTTTTGTTCTCAGCGACATGTTCGGTCACCCGTAGAACACTTTTTAAAGTTTGGTGCCAAGAACCCGAAAAAATTCAAAAGGTATATGCACTTTTTAATTGGCTACTTGAGGTTTTTGGTGTAGATCATCTACCTGAGAAAGAGGAGTTATCGGTGCTAAATAAAATTCGAAAATTTTCGTATAAAGTTAGTGAAAAATGCGAAAGCTGTCATAGGATTAAACATCAGTTTTTAACGAAGAACAGTACGTGGCTCGAACCATCTATTTCTTTTTCTGAGATACATAACATCAGGAATGCACCCTCAAGTTCTCAAATTCAAACAGACACTTCCCGAGGTCGGCCAAGAAAAGCTTTTAAACATCTCATAAATAAAAGTAAGAAACGGAAGATTCAACATTTACTTAAACACTACTCAAAGGAGGAATTAATAAGGACCCAGACGAGAGAACATCTGATGGAAGTTTTTGTTCCAGTTGGGATACGAGTGATAGTGAATAGATCTTTTTATTTTAACGAATTGTTCATTTTCAAATTCTTAACCGAGACTAGGTAGTGTGTTAGTTTATAATTTTGAAACTTTTTCTAAAGGATGATTTAGTTCTTAGTGGTGTATATTTTTAAAATTCTTGACATTGAAAAGCTACAAACTACCCACATTTTCATGTTGGAAATAGGACATAAATTTAATTTATGCATTTAGTGATGTATGTTTGTTTGTATACAGGGTATTTTTTTAATATTGCGACAAAATTCAGTGATGTTTTCCTTGGACGAAATGAAGCAAAAATGTTCCTATGAACATATGTCCAGAAATGATTCGTTTCTTAGATACAAGGTGTTGAAAGTAAAAATGTCATATTTGTTTTCGATCGAAAAAACGGCACACCTCTGCTTTTTCTAGAACAAAAATTATATTCATAATCTCCGACTAGTTTCTAACAAAACGGCCTCTCGACAATTTTCTGTTCGACAAAAGGTTTTTGCGTAAAAAAAATAAAATAACCCTATTCTATCTACATGACCTCTGCATCTTTAGGAATGTAGATAATTTTATTTTATTTTCTCACGCAAAAACCGTTCTAAAAAAAGCAGTGGCGTACTCTTTTTTGAATCATATACAAATATGACATTTTTACTTTTAACACCCTGTATCTAAGAAACGATGCATTTCCGGCCCTATGTTCATAGGAACTTTTTTGCTTCATTTCATCCAAGGAACACGTCCCTGAATTTTGTGGTACTATTAAAAAACACCCTGTATATTGGGAATATTTTTTTATTGTTTTCTGGTAATGATTTAGTTGTTCGATGATTTTGAAGGAACGCATTATGGCCATTAAAAAATTACTAATTTTACAATTTATATATTTTTTATTTTGAATCATATAAAAACCGAACAGTGCTGTCACAAAGTCTATCTTATGAACCGTTATAGCTAGAGAGTTGAAATTTTTACAGATAATGTATATATGTTGCCGCTATAAGAACAAATACTAAAAACATAATTAAATAAATGTTTATAAATAAAAAAGTACTTTCACTAAACATTATCTTTTAGTGTCCTCGGTGGCTGCGTAGTTAAAGCGTTAGGACTTTACGCTGCTATGACGTTGGAGCCGTAGTAAGGCAGGTTCGAATCCTAGTCAAGGCGACTTTTTTTTAATCGTTTTTTTTAATTTTTACATATTTATTTTTACTTTTTACATATTTATTATTGATTAATACAATTATTAGTAATGTGTTTCTTCATTATTTTTTAAATTACTTATACGCGCATTCAAAATTTCAGCTAAATCGGAAAAAAAGTTTATAATAATATAGTGTCTAATGTTGTATAAATAATGAAGGGTACGGAACCCTTCGTGCGCAAGTCCGACTCGCACTTAACCAATTTTTGTTTATTTTTTTTCCATAAAATATTTTCAAGAACTCAAAATCAATACAACACGAAACAAATTGTTTCTAATTCTGCTTCGGCTTTCAGTATCGAACATTCGATAATAAATACATCGACACAGAGACACTTTTTAAAAATACCCTCGACTCGTATAAATCACGCTGTCGAAAAAAAGCAGCCAAAAGATAAATATTCAAAAACAGCGTCCGGGCATCTCCTTTTTGTTTTAATTTCCGATGACATGATAAATATGCCTGTTTGGACTCACTGCAAAACAGTCCGTACACCGAATATATAGCTGGAAATTGGGCCAAACGATGTCGATGAGGATACAATTTGCGAAAAATTAAAATAACACGAATATTGAACTCTGTTTCGAACATGTATAAAAGTTTGTGTTTGTTCACGTTGATATATAGAGAGTCAGTAACATGGTGTCAGTTTTTTTGGAATATATCCAAAAACATCGACTTAAATTACTTAATACAAAATAAGTTTTTTCAGTTTTTTTTATTTTAGCAGTTACAAAATGTCGTTTAATATATTTTCTATATACCGGGTGTTTTTCCCCTAAAGTGGCTCACTCCTACTCCTATAATTTTTTTTTATTTTTTTTCTAGATAATAAAACGAAATTTGGTATGTTAGTACCAAATGACCGAAAAAAAAACGGCGTCATCGATGGCTATGAAATGAAGATCACTGTCATTTTATATGTAAACTAGCGTGTACCCGCGACTTCGTTCGCATCGAATTAATCATTTGTAATGGTGATGATAAAGCAAAGCAAGAATTTCCGTTTGCCAAAAATAAGCTTTTTACGTCAAGCAGTTTAAGCAAAATCGTGGTTAGTCAATTACCCAACTTTTTGGAACACCCTGTATGATTTTTTAAAAAATTTCAAAATATGTAAAAAAACAAAATAAATTATGCGTGTCCAAGCGTTTTCCCGAAAGACTAACCGTTTTTTAAATAACAAATATCGTAATATTTGAGGGGCGTTTTCACCCTCTTGGAATTTTAGATTCGAGAAACCCCTCCTTATCGAACCTCTACACTCCACAGTCAAAACGTTTGTCAAAAATCAGCATATGTTTCTCGAAACCTCCTCTATAAATAGTCTTAATTAAATGTTCAATACTAAAAATATAGAGAAAAAACGTACCTACGTTAAATTTTCTTTTTAATAGCTTCTTTTTCCTGTTAATCTGTACTAAAATATATAAACGAAACTAAATTAACTCGGGTAAAAAGAGCAAATTAAACAATAAATAGGAGACGCTCGATACAAAGTGCAAATCCAACGCCGGGACTTTATAGAGCTCATTAAAAATTTCTTCCGCGATAATTACAGTGATACTCTTTTGTGTTTAGAATTCCGCTTGGAGTCTCGAACGAAACGAAAATTTTAATTAAGATTTTCCCATTACTTTCCGTCGAAATAGTTCTGGGTTCGCACCAGAGCTAAAAGTCGAAGGATTATACAGGGTGGCGCCTCTCATACGCCGCGGAAACTCCAAGAAGAACGGTAGTTTGAAGAGACATGAATTCTCTATTGAATATCGGATTAATATACTGGGTGTTCCATTTAAAATAAAAGAGTAACATGCTTTTAAAGGTGACCAATGTTCAATATTAATTTTGTCTCACCCTGTATAACTTTTGGATCAAGTTTTAATTTAATTTAAAGTACAATAGTTAATTTAACTAAATATTAGAGTATACCGGGTAAATTCCAATTTAGGTAGCTTTTATTGTAATTTAAAAATTGTTCTTTATTTCTAGAAAATGTTAAATATGTCAAAAACCTTACATTTTAGTCATACTGCTAGACAATAACCCAGGCGTTCATAAAATTTTCTTCTTACATTCGCTAGTTGGTAAACGAAATTCTATTGCATTCGGCAGAAATAGCATTTTTTAACTGGTCTAGATTTGGGTATTTTTTATCCTTGTATATCCTGTTTTTTTAAATGGCCCCAGAGAAAGAAATCATTTGGCGAAATATCAGGAGACCTTGCTGGCCAATTTACTGTATGATTTAGGCCAATAACGTTTCCGTTAAAACTATTGTCTAAATATTCCCGAACAGCCAGGGTACTATGTGCCGGGCAGCCATCCATTTGGTACCAAACTTCCTGATTTTCCCTAGCGGCATCATGTAAAGCAGGTAAAATATGATTTTGGAGTAGTTCCAAATAATATTCTGCATTTAAATATCGCGTAAGAAATAATGGCCCGATAATATTGTGTCCGAATATCCCTGCCCAAACATTTACTTTCTGTGAATATTGCGTCCTTGTTTCGAGAAAACCGTATTGGTTTTCTTTGTTCCAATATCGATAATTTTGAACATTGGGTTCATTATTTAAGGTAAACGTGCATTCGTCAGTGAAACATATGTTTTTTAAAAATTCCCTATCCGTTTTTGCTCTTTCCATCATATCAAAACAAAACGCCTGCCGCTGTATTTCGTCCCCATCTCGTAGCTTTTGGTGCTTTTCATATTTGAAGGAATAGTATTATGTCGTTTCAAAATTCGAAACGCTGTAGTGTGATCTATGCCTATTTCATCCTCAAGTTTCCTTGTGCTGATCTTTCCATCGTTCTCTTCCACGCACAATAAAACTTCCAAGTCGGTATCATTTCTTGCATCTTCTCTTTGTTCCTGCCTTGCTTCACATCTGCAGTTATTTATTAGGGTACCTTTGGTCTCAAATCTCTGGATATTCCTTGCGAGGTATCGGTCTATTCGGATACAGAGCAGCAGACATGTCCGACACCTTTTTATAACTATTTCCTTGATAATAACATTTAATCATCAATACTTTTTCTTCGGTAGTGTAATTCATGGCTAAAATTTTCGATGTAGGTATGAGTTTTTAATAATAATAATAAAGCACTAAATAAATAAATTTCTGAAATGACAACTTCATTTGACAGTTATCTTTTACCTTGACTGGTGCTCATAAGTAAATACAGGGCCATAAGAAAGGAGAAATATTTAAAAAGAAATCGGCGATAACTCTTAAACGGGCTAATCAAAAATATCTAAAGTTATTTTTTTGAATGTGGGTTTTAGTGCTCTTCAATAAACCTAAATAGAATTATTCTCTAAAATAATTAGGGAAGCCAATAATTGACCCCATATTTTTCTCTCAGAATCCGAAAATCAATTAATACACTTGCGTGCATAGAAATCGGCCCAAGGCAAACTTTTAAAGTTAACTATATATTTTTTAGAATCTATTTGTCAGATTAAGAAATAATACATGCTGTTTGAAAGACAATTTCATATTCTTTGAAAAGAGTTTAGAAATATTAATTTGTATTCTGGTTTCTTTGAATTAAAATTATTAAATTAATGCATGAAAGAAATTATCGTTTTTTATTACTAAGAGGTATGTTATTATTTATTTATTTATTTATGGACAATACAATTAACTCAACTGAATTTTCAATAATGGGTATGACCCCTTCTTGCTCTAACAACATCTCTCATACGATTTGGCATAGATTCGATCAAATTTGATATTGTTTCTTGCGGGATGTTAAGCCACTCTTTTTTTTCATTTCATTTCAATACAAACTGTCGTTCTCCTTGGAGCCTCCGCGGCGTATGAGAGGCGCCACCCTGTACAGGGTGTTTTACAAAACATGTGCCAACTTTCGTGGGGAGATTCCTCACGTCAAAATAATATATATTTTTTACTTGCGAGATGGTGAAAACCTTTTTTAAAATAAAATTTTATTCTTTTATGTTATATAAGCTTCAGGGTTAGAAAATAACAACAAAAATACAGAAACAATAAGACATAACAACAGAAATAATAAGAAATAACGTGCCGCTACTGATGCTCGAAATAATGAAAAGACTCCGTACCCCGAGTCTATTATTAAAATTGCAAAAGCATGCTTATTTCTATTTTATTATGGTAATTAAATGTTTCGCGAATGCTGTACGAGGGATCTGTCATATTTGAATTATGTAACGAGGTCCCTTTTGATGTTGCGTTTATTTTTGCCAGTTCCCTGCAATTTCACCTTGCATATCTTCTAGAATATTTATTTATTAAATTGAGTTTCCATAGTTTTGCTATTATTGCGAAGATTTTTCGGAAAATAAAATTATTCTGACTTATTTTGTTTTAAAATTCCGTTATATTACATGCGCTTATACAAAATGCGATGTGGGGAATTTAAGGAGAAAGACAGTTTGTATTGAAATAAAATTTTGTTAGTATTTTTTATAAAATATTGGGTTTTGTAAAGATAATGGGCATATTTCGAAACATGAAATGGTAATTCGAAAAATATACATATATTTAATGATAAAATCTGAACGTCTTGATATACACCCTACAGATTAAAGTTAGCTTTAATATATCACGCTAACAAGACAGACTTCCAACATTACAAATGACCTTGTTGACAGATATCTAGTCTGTTCCCTATTTTTTTCATCCTTTTTTTCGGAGGTTTAATATAACACATCCCCGTTGAAGTTAGGAACAACAACCACGAAACTTTTACCAGTTTGGAAAGTTTGAAGTTGTCCTGATTTATGGATATTGTGCGGCAAAGTTGGCACCTTGTATAAATCAAAATTTGGAAATTTGGTTTGTTTCAACTGGGTCATGAGATAATTACGGGATTTTCACAAAATATGCCTCAGAATCAGAAGAAAAATAAAAGTTATATTAAAAAAATTTAATTAAAAAAAATCTCTTCATGTAATTGGAAACATACCAGTCCGCTTAAAATATTGCCAGAATTATTTTGAAATAGTAACAAAACATTTGTTTGTAATATCAATCATGCTCGCAATAAGCCCTTTGTATTTTATTTGCCATTGGCTAAACTCTATTTTTGATTTCAATAGTATTAGTAAAGCTTTATTCATGTAAAATCAAATATCGATGAAAATATGGTTTTGTCATGGACAATGAAGCGATTGCTTTTACGTATTTTATTGTTAACATTTTTCATATACAAAATGTTTCTGAAATATCTGTAGGTATTTTAATGGTCGGTTGAAAGTACATCTAAATAAATATAACAAAGCCGGGTTAGTTCACTATTTATAATATATATAACCTATATGGCGGATTCATCTCTCCAAAAAAATCCTATATGGGTATTTCGCCACTACAAGAAAATCTACAAAATAAAATAGATATTTTTGTAAACACTGCTGCGTTACTTCGACTTCAGAAACAATGGCACCACTGCCAATTTTTTAAGACATTGAAATCTAACATAATGTTTAAACAAAGTTAAATATTACAAAAACTATTAATTGTAGGTATATAACATTATACAGGGTGAGTTTCCTACGATGTTCTCTATGGGCATCTCGGTAACTGCTGGAGATAGAGAGTCGGTTAAATGGGGAAAGAGTTGCAGTTTTGTGAGGTCATAAATATGCGCCTTTCAGATTTTTGAAAAAGTTCATGGCTTACTAGATATTTCAAAAAAAAACAAATTTTGGCTATTTTAAAAATTGTCCCTAATTCCATTATAATCTATTTTAAACAAAAATTGTTGATATAAAAGTTGTAGATAATCACATTCCTAATGAGATTGTGTTCTCCGATTTTTTCTAAAGCCTGTCATTTTTGACATATGACACAAACATATGTTTTTTAAATAGAAACCATAGTTGGCCATGACTTCATAAAAAGCGCCATTTTTTAAGCTTTTCAGCGATATAAGCTATAATATGTTTCTTTTACAAAATTACTGTGTTATAGCCAATTCTTATCTTTCTTGACTAATTTCACTTAGTTAGCCATGGAAACAAGTTCAATCGTCGTTGCTCTCAGAAATGTAAAATTGTCACATCCAATCTTTGTAAATTAAAATAAACAAAAATTGTAAATAATTTTTTTTAAATGAAGAAAAGCGTGTAGGATTATTGGTTCAACTTTTCTTGACCATACAAAATACGTTGACCAGTGAAAGTTACTTACGTTTTTTAGAGAACGGTTTCCAATGGTGTTCTAATTTTGTTATGATTTATAATTTATAAAAAGACAAAATATTTTATTAAACGGCTCTTTACAATTTACATTACACAAACTAAAAGTTAAAAAAATAATCAATACATACACTTTAAGGTAATTTAGGAAATGTTCAAAAAATCCGCAATTGTTTTGAGTACATAAATGCATCTTTTTAAAACTGAATTTCTAGCTATTGTCACAGAACGACCGGTCGACTTAATTAAACTTCTCCTGTTTCGCCTCTTCGAGTGCCTCTCATAAGTTCATAAGTCCTTTAGTAAACCTTGTTGTTAACCATACCGTATAAAAAAAATCTAAAATGGATAGGTCAGGTGACCGAGGACGCCGAGGAGACCCATGCAATTGGTCCACCTCTTTCTATCCCTGAGTCTACATAATTATGATAATGAAATAATTTTTAACATTTCTTACAATTCGCGCTGGCATTCTTCTTGTTAAATTATCAACGTTGTCTTGGGGTATGTTTTCCCATTCTGCTAATGCTGCATCAATAAGTTGTGCAAGATTTCCTGGATTGTTTCGACGAGCGCTAACCTTTCTTTTGAGCTAGTCCCACAAGTGTTTGATAAGATTTAGATCTGGTGAACATGCAGGCCAGTCCAAAGCTATCACACCTTCCGTTTCAAGACATTCTCTAGTCACTCTGCTGGTATGGGGAGGTGCACTATCGTACAAGAAGTTACAATTATAACCAATTACAGCTCTCCAAAGAATAACGATTGGGTCTAGCACCCAATCAACATATCTCCGACCCGTTAAAGTTTGTTGAAGTGGTAACAATGGAGTTTTTGCCCCTAGTATAATACCTCCCAAGAACATTATAGTTCCTCCTTTATATCTTGGTACAGATTTAACAGCCTGAAGTCTCGCTCGACTTTCTGGAGCTCTGTGAACCCGAATTCGATGGTTATCTGATCTTAGGCCGATTCTGGTCTCATCCAAAAAAAGAAAATTTTGCCAATTCTCAGGTGTCCAGTTTTCAAGTTGAAGGCATCAATTTAGCCGGTCAATTTTGTTTCGCCGAGATAACTGTGGGATCCGTAACTCGTCTACTGTAAAATCCTCGAGCACGAAGCCTTTTTGTTATGGTTTCAACTAAAATGTTCCCACCTGTAGCTGCCAGAAGTTGTCTTTGTAGCTCTTGATGAGATACATTGGGATTTATTCTAGCAATTTGGTCCACAAGGCGGTCTTGTTGTTTAGTTGTGACTCTTTGACGACTTTGTCTGGGGCTATCCTTGTGTGTTTCTAATTCCAAGTGCCTTGCATATGTTTTCCATACAACACCCTGCGGTTAACGCCTACTATCTTTGATGCTACATCTCTTTGGGGCATTCTTTGTTCGGTGAGAACAATAATTCTTCCCCTCTATACACCTGTTAATCCAACATAAGGCATTTTTTATATCTTTCTGGATCGAATGAAAATTACCGGACAATCGTGATTTTACTACTGAACACAAAATTCAAAAGAAAATAAATCGCAGCAGTCGTTTATTCTTTATTATCATGTTTATTTACAACAAAAATTCTTATCCTAAAGTTGTATACCAATTTTTCTCCTTGCAAGAAATTTAGTAAAAATAAAGAGTGATTCCATATCAGTTTGGTTGTGTGTATTATATTATAATATAAGTAACTAGATAATTAAAAGAATCTTTTAATTTTATTGTTTTATCTGTTCAAAAAAATATAAGTATTTTTTAAATCAATTCAAGTGCAGGTAGCTTCTTAATTTTATTCCTTTGGCCACCTTGTTGTCCTCTTTTTTTCTCAACTTCAACCAATCCCTTCTTTCTTTTCGTCCCGTGTTCCTTCCTAATGGAACAAAGTTCGTAATTAAGATTCTTTTAATTTACTATAGTAAAAGGGAATTACAAAAGGGTTTTAGTTTGATTATAGTCGCCAAAGAAAGCGCGCTTTTATTGTTTTCTTTCTTATTATTTGCCGCCCGCGCTGTGGTTGCAGATCCGACGACGGGATTATACGTTAAGGGATAAAATTCCGCTTTGCTTTCATCAAGGAAATTAATTACTCAGGCTTGTAAAGCATGTTTGATTAATTAACACGATTTTTTGTTCAGACTTGTGGCGGTATTCGAAATACCTAAGAAAGTGTAGCTTGCTAATGATGTAGAATGAGAAATCTCTAAAATTTTCGAAAGAAGGAGAAGAATTATTTTAGGTTGAAGCTGCATCAGTATCAATGGCTATTTAGCAGTGTATTTGGAGTTTTAGTTTTTAGTTCTTCTTTATGACCGTTAGATCTTGGGGTAATATTAAGTCCAGTCCTTCAAAAACGCAAATAATAATTTTAATGTTGGTTAGGGAGCTATTAAGACCGAGACTGGTTCGAAATTGGGAGAATTTTTGACATTCTCCAAGGATCTCTGGACTCTGACATCTCTCACATAATGAACGAGGAGAGATTCCTAATAAATATTCCTGTAAAAATTTATAAATATGATAAATACGGATATGTTGACGATACGGTGCTCCTAGCTAGCAATGGGAAAGATTTGCAGTGCCTGGTGGACAGAGTTAGCAGTATTAGTCAGAGTCATTGTCTTAAAATAAACATAAACAAAACAAAATTTATGATTATCAGCAAATATTGAAAACATCAGGATACAAGTAGAAGATCAAGATATAGATATATAGGGTAAGAAGATTTAAGTACTTGGGTTGCTGGCTGAATGATAAATGGGATCCTGATGAAGAAATCAAACATAGAATTGAAATAGCCAGAAATACTTTTTTCAAAATGAAAACTCTACTCTGCAACCGAGACCTGAATCTGACTACTCGATGGCGAGCTACCAAATGCTCGTCTACATTGTTATACGGAGTCGAGGGATGGACGTTGAAGGCACGGACCATGTCATGCTTGGATTCATTTTAGATTTGGTTATACCGACGAACGTTGAAAATATCCTGGACAGAACGAATAACAAATCTCGAAGTATTAGAAAGAATGTGTAAGGACCAAGAACTATTGACTACAATAAAACGACGGAAAGCAGCATATTTTGGTCATATTTTTCGAAATAACAAATATAGTTTCCTACAGCTGATCGTTGAGGGAAAGATTAAAGGACGACGAGGCATCGGGCGTAAACAGTTTTCCTGGTTGCGGAATTTGCGCCAGTGGTTTAATATAGGAGAGGCCAGTGGAATTATCCGTTTGGCCCAAGACAGGGAGGAATTCCAGTTGATGGTCGCCAACCTCCGATGAGGAGGAGGCACATGAAGAAGAAGAGTAAAAATTTATACAGTGACTAATCACTGATGTTTATCCAAAGACAGCGTTGTTTTGCAAATATATGGAAAAGAAGAAATCCATGGAGGATTGTTGGTAGGATTATGAGGTAAATATACAGGAGGCTAATGCTTCAAATCGTGTAACCATTTTGAGTATCTTTCTTTCAAAATAACTCTGCTCTTAAAAATTAAATGTATACATAAAATGTCTACGTTATTATTGGAGATTTTATTATAGGCTTTTATAAGGGAATCGTTATTATTGTTTAACTTTGCTCTTGAAAGATCGGAAACAAGAAATAACCATCTTATCTGATCAGCAAAATAAAACACTAAAGCTTCATTTAGAACCTCCCAATTAGTGGAATAAATTAGTGGTTTCAATTAGCGTAAAAGTTTGTTCCTGTAATTTGAATGTAAGCATTCAGAACGTTAAAATTAGTGGTAGAAATTTTTAGTTAGTAGAAAAAGTTAAAAAACTTTTAACTTTTCCACTAATTATACTTCAAAATTTGCGAGTAATGTTATTTTGACCTTTGATTATCATCTATCAAGAGAAATTGTGGTTATAAATGGAAAGTTTATTGTTTTATGAGCTAAAGCTGTTTGGCTGCTGTTTAGGCTGCTCTATGGAAACAACTGACTACTGGAAGCTGTTGTTAGGATATTCTATAAATTTTAATTGTATTTTTTAGACATTGTGAATGATCGTAAACTAAAAAGTATAAAGTGTAATTGAAACCACTAATTGAGAAATTCTGAATGAAGCTTAAATCACCACAATACACCAAAACACTTTTACTTTTACACTGGATACGCGTTTCGCTAACCATGTTAGCATTATCAACAGATGAAATCGAAAAAACTCGTGTGAGTTTTAATCATCTGTGTTCACAGAGCCACCCATATTCCTGTCGACAACAGGAATATGGTTCAAACCTCTACTCCGAAGTCGTTGTTTCTGGCGATATACCGCCAAGTCAACTTGCAATATGGCCGCCGGCTGGCATACTCCAACCGTGCAGCCACGACCGATGCTGCAAAATTCGCTTTACGGCGAAAGTTTGAAAATTAGTTCGAGCTGCAGGGCCTTATTTCGCAATTAGGTTGCAACGCGGCGCGGCCGAAAGAAAAATACATTTTCCCTGGGCGACACTAACCGGCTTTTCCGGAGTCTCCTCCGGCCGCGCGGGTTGCATAAATCGTTTAGGCGGCAACGGGTTTAGAAAATGGATTTTATTACGTAGCGGTCCCCCGTTTGTTTCTCTATTCCGATGCTAAGCAATGTTTACGTTCCGTGGATCATTATACTCAAAGACTTACTATGACTTATTTCACTGATTTATTACTCTAAAC
This sequence comes from Sitophilus oryzae, assembly GCF_002938485.1. Lineage (NCBI taxonomy): Eukaryota > Metazoa > Arthropoda > Insecta > Coleoptera > Curculionidae > Sitophilus > Sitophilus oryzae. Next base: position 8,015,032 of record NW_022146501.1, read on the forward strand.
TATAATTTAATATTTAAATCGGGCTACGATCGCTTCTAATATACAGGGTGGTCCAAACTGTATTCCGGACGCTTTCTAGCAGCATATTTTACAGATAAAAATAAGTAAAAAAGTTTGTATAAATGTATGTCCTAAAATACTTAGTTTTTTTAAATAATTTCTGAAGTAACCCCAATATATGGATGAAAATTAGTGTCTGGGAGTTTTTTGACATAAATTTATTTTGATTCAGGGCTAGTAGATATCGATGAAAGAAGTATATTTTCTCTTTGTAGTTTTTCGAATAAGTTCTAATTAGTGTTGCACAAGAATCTTGAAAAAGTCTTGCAAGACCAAGACTCTTGCAAGAAATTCAAGACAAGACTTTCAAAATTTCTTGTCTTGAATTTCAAGACAAGACAAGACTTTAATATGCAAGAAATTTCAAGAGTCTCGCAAGATTTCTTGAATTCAAGATTTCTTGAAAGTTAGAAACGATACATTTTTTAAGTGATAATTAGGTCTTTGCGCAAGTTATGCCGAGTTTATACAACATTTACATAGTCGTACCTAATCACAATCATAGTAATAATCATAAAAGTTAAACTAGCCACTTTTTAAAAAACCTGTTGACATCTACCATGAACTTAGCCTTTAATTATGTTACCCAACTTCACTGATATAAAAATTATGATTATGAAAATGTTCTATAAACGCACATGAAAATTGCGTTTTGATTATGACGGTGATTAAGACTGTGATTATGATTTCGACTTATGCAAATGTTGTATTAACCCGGCATTAATATTGACCAGTGTTCATTTTTTTCTATCATAGCCAGTGTTTTAGAGTTGAGAATAAAATAAAATAAAGTCGAGGCAACAAATCGTATATTGGTAATTGGTATTATACACAAAATTATATTGGTATAATGGTATTATAAAAAAAACTAACGTTAGTTGAAACTAATGGTGGGTTCGCTATTTGGTACTACTATTACCAGTACTACTATTACTACCTTACTTGGTACTACTATTACCAGTACTACTATTTGCGCTATTTGGTACTACTTTTCATGAACGAAATTGCTTCGCGAACAAAAAGTATTATCAAATAGCGCAAATAGTACACTCTAGCATGACCTTTCCGTACACCCTGTGTCCAAACTTAAATCCTCACATTCATTCTCAGTCAATATTACTAACTGCGAATTCACTCCCACTGTCTTCGGACTCGGTTTCATTATCGAAACTTATATTATTTATACTGCTCATATTTCATACCAGGTTAGGTACGAAATAATAACCCAAAACCCATAAATCGAACTTAACCTTACTTATTCTTTTTTTTTTATTCAGCTTTTATTTGGTAATGGCTCCTGTTTCGTCAAACGGGCGAGTTGACGTAGTTCGTTTGCGGTCCGTTAAGAATTTTTTTGCTAAAATTAGCATCGTTGTTGTTCATTTTTACGTATTATATTTTGTATACCACGCTTCCTATGAAATAAAATATAGAAATATTATTACCTTTTTGTTAGAATGTAAAAATTATCAAGACAAGAAATTTTAAGAGTCTTGCAAGACAAGACAAGACTTTGCCATTCAAGAAATCTGCAAGACAAGACTTTTGTCTTGTCTTGCAGGTTTTTTTTTTGTCTTGAATTTCAAGACAAGACAAAAAATTGATTTTCAAGACAAGAATTCTTGTCTTGTGCAACACTAGTTCTAATTAGCCGAGTTGATTTTAAAATTGAAAAAAAAATATATTTTTTGTTTAAATTTTGAGAAGCACTGGATTTTTTCTCTATGTTTTCGTTCCTATTAATTTAATCTACTACCTACGTTGATATATTATGATTATATTATGCTTTTTTAATTGAAAAGTCTAGAAATCTAAAAAAATAAAAATTTCATTTTTTTACGAAGAAACTTCATACATGTTCCTGGGGATCGAAATATATAAGGTATACAGTATGTCCCCGGACTGTTTTTACAAAAAAATTCAACCATATTTTCATTTAACCATAAGAAACGCGTTTTCATTTTTAGGACTCTTTTAGGGAATAAAAACTTTAGAGAGCAGATATTCGCTGTTTTATATTTCATATAGCATTTTCTACAGTAAATTTTTATCCAAGCCATGCACCCAATGATTTTTCTCTCGTATTTTATCGTTGAGAGCGCCATATGAAATAATACTACGTGTAATCTGCGAAATCATTAAAAAATTTAAAATACTTGAAATACAAAAAATGTTCATTTTTTAACTCTCCATCTATTAAAAAATGATATACAGGATGCTCCATTAAAAAAATATATATTTTTAATTTATTTATTAATATCTATGAAACTATCAAAATATATTTACTCATATCTTAGGATTACGTAAAGTGATCTAAAAGGAAGCCAAAAATGCAATAATATACAGGATGTTCCATTTAAAAAAAGTCATCCCGATCCACTCACGCTTTTTTGAGCTACACTGTAGATGTTAAAACATTTTCCTGAAATACATACTAATACATACTTCAGGTTTGCACTTAAACAAAATTCCCAAGTTTTTTATTCTGGGAGCTACACAGATGCCCGACGCACTATTGTCGGATACTGTAGATTATCCTGATTTTATGTTCATAAAATATTGTTTTGTTAATGAAGTGTTATTTGTTATAAAAGGAAAATATAAAAAGATCTTTGCTGCGAATATCTATCTATAAACAGACTGATTATTTTGTAAGAAAACCTTGGCAAACTTCTCTGTAAATGCTGGATGCATTTAGCCCAGGCCCGTATCGCATTACTTAAATGGATTTTGAAAAGTTATGCTCTGTGGTTTGAGTTAGCGCGCGGTTTAATGTTTTGATACGGTCGAACGGCCGGCGTGTATACAGTTGCATCGGATCAAATTCGATTTCTAGTTTGTTTACTTTGTTGGCTAACTCGGTTAGAAAACTCCCGGAGAACTTTTAAATTTTTCGCTAGTGTATTTTATTTCGTTTGGAGTTTTCCAATTAGAACAGTTTCAAAATAGGAATTAATAGTGATGAGAGAAAATGCAAGATCAAGACTCCCTTAGTCTTGGTCTTGGTTTTGCAGGGTCCAGTCTTGGTTGAAAATGCAAGAGTTTCGCAGCAATTCTAAGGCCAATTAGAATTGCTGCGAAACTCTTGCATTTTTAATAGATTTTTACTAGGGGTATTTTCTACATAGATTTTTTTTTTAAAAATAACATTTTTACTAATTGTAAATAACATAAGAAAGAATGAAATTATCTGCACATTATTGGCACGGCGTACAGTGATGCCGAAAACGCGAAAAGTGGCAAAGAGTTATTTTTTATACAAGGCGATAAAATTGTATTTTATCGTCGACCGAAAAGATTAATTCACGAGCGATGAAATCGCGTGAATTAATTTCGGGATGAACAATATTTTTTCCATAGCGAGTTACGTTTTAAAAAATATTCAGAAATTATTATTTCAAGGAATTTATTACGAGTAGAAAAAAGATTGTGCTGAGTTGGCGTTGGTTTCTATTGTAATTTGACAAATAAATAAAGATGTCTCTTTAGATATCAGTTTTGAGTCAATATTTTTTAATTCTCTTTCGTGTCGATTGCTGATTGAATTGGAGCCAGAAATGGCTCAAAACGAAACAAGTAAATGACCAACAGATATTCAGGCTGAGGCGACAAACGCCATACCCAAACTACTTCCTTTGAAATCCCGAATAACTTATGAAAAGGAACAGAAAGATTTTCAAAAATGGAAGCAATTAAAAGCGTGCGAGAAGAAATAAAGTTTATAACCTATCCTATATAGCTTAAACAATAAAAAGCTTAAACAATAAAAAGTAACACAATTTGTATCATTATTCGAGATACTTACGCCATATGCTAAATTTCTACGTGTATGTTTTTATCTACGTATATTCCTTATTGGTGGAAATGTTAGAAGTAAAATGTTAATGTCAGATAATCAAAATAAAATCAGTCTTACTTTATTCCCGTATGCTAGTAAAATGTAATTCTCTTTCTTTGCAGACTATATAACTATAATTGGTATTATATTTTTAATCAATTGAAAGTAGCTTTACAAATTTCTTTTTTTTCGGTCATATTTCTTCTTTGTTTTTTCGTGTTTTTGTAAATGCGTTTATTTGTAACTATCTAATGTAACTAACATGTATTTATTTATCAATCAAAAATGCCTAGTACCTAGCCGTACCGAAAATCGCGATCTCGAAAGTAACGTAACGACTGTAACGGGAACGCCAACAGCGACCGATCAAAGCGCGACGCTACGTACTTACCAGTTCCACTACTACTTACCAGTTACAACTACTATTCGCAACCGATGAAAACTCGATTCTACCAGCGCTTCAGCAGTCGCGCGACCACTGGAACTGGAGCGAAATACGCCGCGGTATACGTCGTTACCAGTTACATCTCTCCGCGACAGACGAAGCGGTCGAGATCGCGCGACGTTACGTACTTACCAGTTTCAGTTCCAGTTACTACTGTTCGCGACCGACGAAATCGCAACCCTAGGAGCGCGACGGCTGCGGCCTTAGCGAAACACGCTATGCGGTTCGAGCTAACTCCAAGAGCTATTATAAATAATTTAGTATTTGCAAATTATAAATAATTTATTTGCAAATTATAAATAATTTATTTGCAAATTATAAATAACTTATTTGCAAATTATAAATAATTTATTTGCAAATTACAAATAATTTATTTGCAAATTATAAATAGTTTATAATTAGTTTTGTCGTTATTATGATCGTTGTTCTTCAGTAACAGGTTCCTGATTCGTTTTGGAGCGCGACACGATGGACGTTACAAAATAATACCGCTCCAAATTCGCACTCAAAATGTTTTATCTCGCAACATTTTTTAAAATGTTTTATCTCGCAACGCAGTTCTTCTACTACAAAATATTGTGAGATCTCAAGTAAAACTTAGTTAGTGATTTTAGTTAATCTATGGAAGCATTTTTTCATTGTTGCTATAAATATTTGTTGTAACTAACTAAAATTCAAAATTTGAGGGAAACAGCATTTCCAGTTATCTACTTCTATTATATGATTCTAATTTAAACAATTTTATCTTTATTTTAAATTAATTAAGGAATCGTTTTCTCACTTTAACTTCAATTTTGCTTTATTTCTAAAAGGGGTTTCAAATTCACTCCTTTGTTGTTGTTTAAAAGTCAAACCGAACCAAACTCGTTCTGCGACCGAGTTTTGGTTGATTTTGCGGAGAAAAAGGAAAAATTGCCCAAATTTTTCGTTAAACTAATTAAGATTTAATTACTTTTGCGGCTAACCGGCAAGGAAAGCTCGTCAACTAGATAATTTAATAAAGAAAATCGGTGAGAAAAACGGCTTAATTCCTGTCGGGCCCATAAATATTCATTTTCTGTTCGACTGAGTTAATGTCGGTGTCCGAGAGAGGGTACTGGCCAGGGATGGGTATCAATAACTACAGAATCAGTCAACGTAATAAAAAGCGAACATTTTTTTCCTGCCGTCTATCTGAGCTCATTCAAGATCAAAAGAATTTATTTTGTTAAAAATACTCGGCTGATGGAACGCCGGCTGTACGACTCGAACCCACTTTTAGATTGGTAAACAAGATATGTACCTCTACGCCACCGGGTAGTATTCCTCTGTAGTACCTATATCCTTGTAGTAATAAATTAGAGATTCTGCTCTAGTTGCAAAAACGTTACAGCAATTACAAGATATCGTCCCATTGCTGCCAAAAGTCACTAACTTACTTTTTATTACTTCCGAGAAAAACGCGTCTAAAGATGAATTGCATTGCATAAAGTTGTTGTTGGTAACTATTCGGTATTAAAATACAGCATAAATAGCCAGAAATCGTAGTTAATGGCTTTTTCAATCGATTCTCGGCTTCAAAATATAGTTAAGTGATTGAATTTCTGAATAATTGGTTATTCTGTAAAATGTTAGTGACTTTTAGCAGCAATAGGACGATATGTTGAACACATATACCAGGGCATACGAGGCTTTGGGCCTTAAGGTGAACATCAACAAAATTAAAATCATGTGCACTCCCCCAGAAGATCACAACAATGCTATAAAAATCGGAGAAAAACTATTGGAATATGTTGCGGAATTCAATTACCTTGGCAGTTTGATTTCGGAAAAGGCCAATATCGACTCTGAAATTCAGCACATAATTAGCATCGTCTCAAGAGCATTCTGGAAATTAAAAGACAGGGTTTTCTACAATCATGACTTGAGCACAAAAACGAAACTTGCAGTGTACCTAGCAATAATAATCCCCACCATGTTATATGGAAGCGAAACCTGGGCGCCGTATCGCCGACACATGAACGCATTAAACAAGTTTCAACAGAGACACCTTAGACAACTCAAGAATCAAATGGTTCGATCATGTCTGAAACGTATCGGTCCTTGAAAAAGCTAACTGCGAGGGTACTGAACTCATGGTTACAATATCCCGCTTAAGATGGGCTGGTCACGTATGCAGAATGCAAGAAATCCGCATACCAAAATCTCTGTTTTACGGTGAGCTTGTAGACGGTAAAAGGAGGCCAGGTGGACAATTCAAAAGGTACAAGGATATTTTCCACGAAAACTTAAAGAGGATTAACATGCAGAATGAGTGGGAAGAAGCAGCTCACAATAGAACGCAATGAAGAAGAATTGTAAACTCAGTTAACAACGACAATCAAAAAGTAAAGATGCAACAAAGCAATGAGATTTTTAAATGTCCGAAAAGCGGTAGACAGATAGCATCACGTATCAGGTTTTTCAGTCACAGGAAAGCTCATGAAAAAAATGCCATGTGTAACCATTTACTGATGCGTGTCACATACTCGTCAGCGAGTAATGGCAATAGTATGCTACAAGCTGCTTAGGTTGTGTAGGCTTTTGCCTACACACTTGATTTTGGATCTTTTTTTCGGAACTCTGTCTGTGTCACTATGTAAATTCATAGACTTTTTAAAAATTGCGTAATTATTTTGAAAAATTAGGTAATAAAGTGCTAATTTACTACATACCCAACCCTATAGTTCCCTCGGTTAAAGCCCGGAACGACACAGTCAGAGAAGGAAGGGGATAAAGGGACGCGGTCATTACTTTGGGGAGCTTAATTAACAAAAATTCCTTAATGCCTAAAGTAAACCCCCGCTCCAAATCCCGATCCCAAAGACAAAGCTGCGTTTAACTTGAATGCGGTGTCTTTTATCTTAAAGCCATTTTTAATAGAGCGATGACATTCTGACTGGATTTACATATACTTAAAAGTTGGAGGTTTGGGTCCGTTGCAAATTTATTTGGGACGCAAAAAGCGTGTAATGACTTTTTAAAAAAACTCTTTGAGAAAAATACAATCATGGGATTATACTTTCAAATTATAGATATAAGAATGTATGGAATTTCATTTTTTTTAGATAATTTATCATGCTCTATACAGGGTGCTACAAATTCGAGGTACGAGCAATGGTAACTCGGTAACCGTAATAGATACGAAAATGGTTAAATTGGGGCAAAGTTGTGCTTTGAGATGTTCACCAAGATGCCATCAAAAAAGTTTTAAAAATTTCAAGGATTGCTGAGTTTTTTGGAAAAAAACGGATATTTTTGAAAATCAATTTTATTTTTTCCTGTCGATACGTTTTAGAAAATCAAAAAACTAATTGCACATTCTCATAGTCACTTTATTAGGGCTATCTGATAGTATTTTTAGATTTTCAAATCAGCTGATAGTTTGTGAGATACGGAGGCCAACTTAATTTTTTTAAATACGGACCTGCATTTTTTATTTCAGATTTTGAAAGAACTTGCTTTTCTGAGTACAATGATATGCCACACTTAATATTTTTTTTTGTTTTGGAAATTTGGACACAATTTATTTAAACCAATTTCAAGTCCGGCTTTGTTTTTTTTTAATATTTAATATATTCATCGTTACAATATTGATAAGCTTTCAAACTTAACAGTGACGTGGGTTGAATACGGAAAATCAAACGCAATAAAATAATAAAAAATAATATAAATAAAATGTAATATAAACAATCAAATCATTTCCCCGGAAATGGCAGAGCAGTATAAGTATAATGGCCAGCGAGGTACCTGGACCGTCTGATGACGTCAAGTAATTCGACAGGTCCAATTTTTACAAGGAAGTGAAATCAACACATCTCAGCAATTACAATAAAGAGTACAAAATGTATTCGAAAGTATAAGAAGATCTACTCAAAAGCTATAAATAAAAATGAACGAAAAATAAATTTGTGCAATAGGGAGGGTGGTAAGCATTAGAAACTAGTTTGTAGAAGTTAATTTATTCATAATAACTATGATTAATATGATGCAAATTATTAGATCGTACACTGAGAATTTCAAATTCACAATAAGAAAAGTTAAAAATAATATCTTTAAATTGCTGATCTGGATATTATTTATTTGAATCTTTCAATTGGCTCGATTTTTCTTATTCAATGTTAATTAATACTGATCAATATTGTTGCGATGAATATAAAAAGATTAAATAATTTAAAGAACAGAGTCGGACCTGATTTTTTATTAATTAATAATTAATTAGTTTTGTTGCTGTTAAGGTACCCAAAACTTAAAAAAAGTATAAAGTGTGGCATATCATTGTACTCAGGAGACTGAGTTCTTTCAAAATCTGAAATAAAAAATGCAGGTCCGTATTAAAAAAAAAATTAAGTTGGCCTCTGTATCTCACAAATTATCAGCTAATTTGAAAATCTAAAAATACTATCAGATAGCCCTAATAAAGTGGCTATGAGAATGTGTAATTAGTTTTTTGATTTTCTGAAAAGTAACGACAGGAAAAAATAAAATTAGTTTTCAAAAAAATCCGTCTTTTCCAAAAAACTCAGCAAGTCTTTAAAATTTTTAAAACTTTTTTGATGGCATCTTGGTGAACAGCCCAAGGCGCAACTTTGCCCCAATTTAACCATTAGCCATTCCTATCTATTACGGTTTCCGAGATACTAATGCTCGTACCTCGAATTTGTAGTACCCTGTATAGTGCGTATCTCTCGCGTATAGTTTTTTTAATTTGTCTGCTAAAAATAAACGCGATTCATATCCAGACGAATTATGAGAGAACATAATACTCTTAATCGGAGAATATTTCGGCTACGCCTCGTTAAAAAATTCAAGTATCGATCACCAAAGTAGCACTTCGCGCACTAGATATAAAAATAACTATTTTTTGTGTTTTTTTCGCTTCCACAACGGGAGGAGATACATTTTTATATACTTTATACAAAAATAAACTTATGATTACCGCAAACCTGACATGTCAAATTATGTTACAACCTTTTGATAGAGAGTTAACCCGGGGCAAGTCTTTAAGAACAACACTTGTGTACGATGTTACTAATACATCTCAGTAACAATTAGATAATTCTAAAGATAAAATATCCGCACTGGAAAGGTCGTTAATTTATGACACATTATGTGAGGATTGCATTCAGAGATATATTGGACAGACTAGATCAATAATAACTAAATTCAAAGAAGATATGGTTCAATTATTATGATATGGTAGGAGCAGATAAATCATGTGTCGCTCAACATGTTTTTGATAATGATCATGTATTTTCATGTTAATAATTAAAAATTAACAGGCTTCTGACATTATATGCAATTAGATGTTTATGAAAGTACCAAAATAAATAAATGTAAAGACAATATGAACAAAGGTACTGGCCTCATTCCTTCTAGTTCTTTGTTCCTATAGCTCTAGTTTCAGTAATATATTGTCAGGCACGATTTATTTTGTCTAGTTTTGCTGATTTTGTCACGCCTGGTAACAGTACTAATCGAGTATCTCTAAAAATGCTCAATTCGTGAGTAAAGTAGTTTTAATCATCTGCTGATAATTCTTCATGGTTGGCGAATTCTATCTAAATAGTGTTCAAAGTAAAGTGTTTTCGTGTATTGTATTAAACTACATTTAATTTTGCTCTTTAACTGTGCAAAAGTTCCACCTTCAACTGTATTGATCCCTGTTAAATCAAAAATTATGACAATGAAGAAAAATAAACGAAAGTAGCTATAAATAGGGAAGTAATCTGATAAGGATATTCAATTGACTATCTTTTAGAGAATATTTACAAAAGAAATGCTTATTTTATACGAGAATCCAAATAGAACTGGACAATTAATCTGATTATTTATCCAGATTATCAAAAGCTAAGAGGAAAAGAAAATAAAAATATCCCTAACAAATAACTTTTCAGATCTCTTTCCATTAATCCCCTGCCTTCCTTTTCTTTCTATCTCTTTTATTTTTATTCTGTTTATTTTTTTGCTGATTTTTGTTTTCGCTAATGACCAGCACGTGCCTTATTCTGCAATAAAATATTCCCTTTATAATTGTACAATAGGGAATTTATTAATAAATTATTCGTAGATTTTCTGACTTCGTGACTAAATTAATTTTTATTAGAATTATAATTTTGAGGAAAAAGAAGAAAATTACAATTAATTTATTTTAACATTATAAAATAAAATACAAATTATTTTTCTAAGTTGTATTAAAAATTGTCATAAAATCACTTTTACCAAAATCAAGTGTTGGCAACATAGATACGGTCCTATTCAGGAAAGATGACAATTGTATTATATTGAATCATTCAATGGACTAGAAAATGCCAGCGGTGCCAATAGTGTTGCACAAGAGTCTTGAAAAAGTCTTGCAAGACCAAGACTCTTGCAAGAAATTCAAGACAAGGCTTCCAAAATTTCTTGTCTTGAATTTCAAGACTAGACAAGACTTTAATATGCAAGCAATTTCAAGAATCTTGCAAGATTTCTTGAAAGTTAGAAATGATACTGTAGTGTATTTTATTATTTATTGTGGTTGTAGTTTGCGCATGTGCAGTGTGCCACACCTATAGACATCGGTGCTGGGCACGGCTCACTTCTACTCTATCCTTCAATAAAGCTATATTAAAATTATTAGTGTATTGATTATAATATTTGTAATTAAAGTGGGTAAAGTACATATAACGTACACTACATAACTGGCGACGAGGATTTTGGTAAAGTGAAGCAGCATGGCCGAAGCAAATATTGGACACTTACGTGAGTTTTATTTAAAAAATTCGGACTGGTCGATATATTATAGAATTATTTTGCGGCCAATGATATTAAACGGGCCACTCAGGAGTCAAAAATGAAAGCAATTTTATTAAATTGTTTAGACCAAGATGCCTATAAACTAATTTTTGATTTGGTTAGTCCGGAAAAACCAGAAGAAAAGTCATATGAACAGTTGATACAAGTGTTTAACGAGCATTTTAAGTGCCAGCAATCGCCGTTCGCCGCACGTTTTTTGTTTTATTCGTCAAAAAAAGAAGATGGCGAAACTGTTGCACAGTGGGCGGCCAGATTAAGAGGATTAGCAGTGGGATGTGAGTTTGGAGCAGAGTTAAAAGTGTGCCTCAGAGACAAATTTCTTTTCGGATTTGGAAAAGGGCCTGTTTTGGATCGTTTAATGGAAGAAAAAATCAACGTGACATTTGAAAAAATGATGGAAAGAGCGTCATCCAAGATGGCAGCCAAGGACATGCAGGAAGCCACTGTCAAAACAGAGCCTGTCAACTACCTAGAGGGCAGAAGAGGAACTTAATATCAAACCGGCTCAAAATATCATAGCAGTCAAGGACGTAGTCGACTGTCAAGAAGGGAAGCAAACAATAACATGATCTGCGACATTTGCGGAAGGAAAAACCATACTAAAGATAAGTGTTTTCACAAAAATTCAATATGTTTAAATTGTAAAAAGGCAGGGCATTTAGCAGTTATGTGTGACCGTAGAAAAAATTTTCAGAATAATAAAGTAAATCATAATTTTATTAAAGAAAACAATGTAAATAGTGATGATGAAAATAGTTTAGACGAAATTCCTTTGTTTACTATATATAATAAAAAAATTATTTGCTTTGGAGAAGTGTGCTACAAAAAACACAAACATATCAGATAAAGATTTAAATTATTGTTTGCCAAAAACAGGGAACTCGACCATTTTTAAAATAGATTCATTTTTTATTGATATTTTGGTCGAAAATGTTCCAATTAAATTTCAGATAGATACTGGTAGTGGAATATCTTGTTTTTCTTTAGATTTTTATTTAAATAATTTTAAAGAACAAAGAATATTGCCGTCAAATAAATGTTTTATTGTTTACAATCGAAATAAATTTCAACCTGAAGGATATTTAAATCTAAAAATAGAATACAAAGGCATCAAAAAGATTATACAATTTTTGTGATAAAAGATGGAGGCCCACCTATACTTGGCAGAGATTTTTTAAATTTATTTGAAGTAAAATTGGATATTGCAATAAATAATTATATAAACTCTATTGAAAATTTAGTTAGCCAATATAGTGAAGTTTTTTCAGAGGGTTTAGGTTTATTTAACAAAGGTGTTGAAAAATATATATAAAAAATAATGTAGTGCCAAAATTTTTTAATGCCAGAACAATTCCTTTTGCTATTAAAGACAAGGTTGAAGCTGAAATTAATAGACTTAAATTTTTAGGTGTTATTTCGCCAGTAGAGTACAGTCGCTGGGCTACTCCCATAGTCCCGGTATTCAAGAAGAATGGCGATATTAGAACATGTGGAGATTTCAAAGTTAATCTCAATCCTGTTATTGAAGTAGATCAACACCCAATGCCCACTATCGAACAACTTTTCAGCAGACTTCACGGAGGGGGAGAGTATAGCAAGTTAGATTTATCGCAAGCTTTTCAGCAAATAGAAGTCGACGATGATAGCAAAGACCTTTTAACAATATCAACACATTTGGGATTATTTAGGTATAATCGCTTAACTTTCGGTGTGGCTTGTGCACTAGCAAAATTTCAAAAAATAATGGATTCCCTATTTGTTTCAATTAAGGGGGTGGTAGTATTTCAGGATGATATTTTAATAACGGGCAAAAATAAATCAGAACATTTTAAAAATCTACAAACCGTGTTAAGCATTTTACATAGGGTAGGTTTAAAGGTAAATTATAAGAAATGTAATTTTTTTAAAGAGAGTATTGAGTATTTAGGCTTTATTATTGATAAAAATGGATTACATCCTTCCAATAAAAAAACAAAAGTAATTGACGATGCTCCGAGGCCGCAAAATGTAAAACAGTTGCAATCATTTTTAGGTAGCATAAATTACTACGGTCGATTTGTTAAGAATATGTCTACAATGTTAAATCCGCTTTATAATTTGCTAAAATTAAATGCCAAGTGGACTTGGAATGATCTTTGCGATCAAGCATTTGAAAATATTAAAAAAACTTTAAAGTCTGATAATGTACTAGTTCATTATAATCCTGATTTAGAACTTCGACTAACTACAGATGCTTCTTCAGTGGGAATCGGGGCAATTTTAAGTCATAAGTTTCCCACTGGAGAAGACAAAGCTATAGCTTTTGCTTCGCGTACTCTCTCAGCGGCTGAACAAAAATATTCGCAAATAGAGAAGGAAGCCTTGTCTATAATTTACGGTGTTTTGAAATTTTATCAATATCTTTATGGCAATAAATTTAAATTGACTACAGATCATAAGCCTCTAGTATCTATTTTCGGACATAATAAGGCTATACCTCAGTTTGCAGCAAATAGATTGAGACGATGGGCTTTAATTCTATCTAATTTTAATTATGAAATAGAATTTATTAATAGTAAAAATAATAAGGCGGATTGGTTGTCCAGAATGCCTTCTAAAAGTGAGAACGATTTTCTAAACGCAGATAAATTAGACGTAGATTACTGTTACTTTTTTTCAAGTTGTTCAGATTTTAAAATACATTTTGACAATGTACAAAAGGCTTCAATTAGTGATAATATCTTTATTAAAATTAAAAATTTTATTAAGAAAGGTTGGCCCGTAAAAAATAAAGATCTTCAACTTCAGCCCTACTATGTTAAAAGGTTTGATTTTTATATTCGTAATGAATGTTTATATTGGTACAAGGTATATTATAAGTTTAGAACGTTTATGTTTATTTAGATTTAGATAGAGGTACCTTATGTAACTCTTATTTATAAGAATATTTTTTAATTTTTAGGGGGAAGATATTGTAGTGTATTTTATTATTTATTGTGGTTGTAGTTTGCGCGTGTGCAGTGTGCCAGACCTATAGACATCGGTGCTGGGTACGACTCACTTCTACTCTATCCTTCAATAAAGCTATATTAAAATTATTAGTGTATTGATTATAATATTTGTAATTAAAGTGTGGTTAAAGTACATATAACGTACACTACAGATACATTTTTTTAAGTGATAATTAGGTATTTGCGCAACTTATGCCGGGTTTATACATAAAAAATGATAATAAACTCGAGGCAACAAACTGTATATTGGTAATTGGTATTATACACAAAATTATATTGGTATAATGGTATTATAAAAAAAAACTAACGGTAGTTGAAACTAATGATGGGTTCGTGGAGCACGCTATTTCCGCTATTTGGTACTACTTTTCATGCACGAAATTGCTCCGCGAACAAAAAGTAGTATCAAATAGCGCAAATAGTACACTCTAGCATGACCTTTCCGTACACCCTGTGTCCAAACTTAAATCCTCATATTCATTGTCAGTGTTTGTTTGCTCAGTATTACTAACCGTGAATTCACTCCCACTGTCTTGGAAGGGTTCGGACTCGGTTTCATTATCGACACTTATGTTATTTATAAAGCTCATATTTCATATTAAAACTTTTGTTGGTAGTGAGTAAGACTTAAATAACTTAACGCACAAGGTTAGGTTTGGTATATAAATAATAACCCAAAACCCATAAATGGACTTATTCTTATTCAGCTTTTATTTGGTAATGGCTCCTGCCTCGTCAAACGGGCGAGTTGACGAAGTTCGTTTGCGGTCCGTTTTAGAATTTAGAATTTAGAATGAGTGGGAGGGGGATTAATCACTTCGACCTTACAGTACCATTGTGTCCCCCTTTCTTGAATCATAACTCATCATACAGTCCCAGGGCTTTGACAAAAGCCAGTATCTGGGACGGTTTTATAGAGGGTAGTTCTCCATCTCCAATATCAGTCGTACCAAAGTTCATGGCACGAATGGTTGTCGTCTCGGCGCACTCAGTGATGAGGTGTACTGGTGTTTCACCATCTTCCCCACAGAATCTGCATTCGCCGTTTCTTCTTAGTTTCAATCTACTGAGGTGTTCATTGAGGAGACAGTGTCCTGTTAAAAACCCCGTGACAATCCGAAGATTGTTCTTACTCAGACCCAGGAAGATCTGTGATTTTTCTTGATCATAAGCCCTCAGAAACTTCTTCGAGTGTCTTAGACCATTGCAAGATTTCCATTCCAGGTTGCGGATGGAATCTTCCAAGTTCTTGAGTTCCGCCTTGAGTTGGTTACCACTTGGAAAGCAGAACGGTTCTGGTCCAGTTAGTGGAGTGTTCGCTCCTTTCCTAGCTAGATTATTTGCTTTTCATTGCCTTCTATCCCTTGGTGAGCAGGCACCCAGTGTAGGAGGACTTTGTTTTCTTTTGCCTAATTTATTCAGCTTCTCTATGCATTCTTTGACCAATTTCGAATTGATTGATACTGAGTTGATCGCCTTTAACGCTGCTTGACTATCAGATAAGATGGCTATTTCTTGTTTTCCGATAGTTCCTATCTAAGATAAGTTGTACGCATCTCTCGATAGCGTAGATTTCTGCCTGTAGGATACTAGGGTAAGTGCCCATTGGTTCGGAGTAATTAGCTCTCAGCCCAAACACTCCGATCCCTGTTCCCGTATTGGTTTTGGAAGCATCAGTATACCAAGTTATGGTATGGTCTTTTAACTGCTGGGCAAGCGTTTCGCTCTTCCAATCCTTCTTATTGCTCAATACTACATTGACATGTTTGTCAAAGTTGTACGTTCTTGGCATATCGTCCACTGGGAGTTGCAGGAGTGGTATTTCCTTTTTGAGGGTGTTCCAAGCCCCTGATCTGACAATTCTCCCAGTACTAATTCCGTTAGTGACCATTCTAATCATTGTCGCATTGGCATATCTACCAATGACAATGTGCAGTGGTGTTAGATCTAGAATGACCTCCATTGCTGCTGTTGGACAGCGGTCCGTTAGGATTGCTTGCGGTCCGTTAGGATTTTTTTTGCTAAAATTAGCATCGTTGTTGTTCATTTTTCCATATTACATTTTGTATACGACGCTTTCTATGAAATAAAATATAGAAATATTAGTACCTTTTTGTTAGAATGTAAAATTTTTCTCAAGACAAGAAATTTCAAGCGTCTTGCAAGACAAGACAAGACTTTGCCATTCAAGAAATCAGCAAGACAAGACTTTGAAAATTTCTTCAAGACAAGACTTTGAACTTCATGACGAGACAAGAAAATGATTTTCAAGACAAGAATTCTTGTCTTGTGCAACACTAGTTGCCAATCACATCTAACAAGAAACTTTCATCTATCTTTGTTTCATCCAAGGATTGGGCAATCTCCAGTACTAAGATTTCGTTAAAAATTGTAATTCGTTAAGGTGGGTATACACATGCGAGCCGTGAACCGCTCGTTAGCAAATTGTTTTTGTACGAGGGGGCCTGGGGTTGAGCCCAGGGGGCCTAGGGCTTTCGTTTTTTTAAAAATGAAAAATAATTTTAAAAAACACATTTTTTTAATAAAACGTTTACATAAATTTCTCTATCAATAAATTTCATAAACTTGGTTATCAAACCGTGTTCCCGTAGATTACTTAAATACCTACAAATTTTCTAAAAAAAAAATAAATATTAACACATTTTTTGAACACAAACAAAATAATATTAACTAAACAAAACTAGAAAACGTCATTTTTACTGCATCACAAGCAAATAAAAATTAATACGTAGCCAAGAGTCACAATTCAGGATTTCTCTGGGGGGAGCCCAGCAGTACCTGGGGGGGGGGGGGGGGGGGGGGCGGCACCCCCGGGCACCCCTGTAGTTACGCCAATGGCGACTTGGTTCAGATGATAAAATTGTCAATTTGGCAAAAATAATCAATTTTTTGCAAAAATCTTAAAAATGTTATTATTTTTAGCAAATTTAAAAGATTTAAAATTGTATACCTATTTAGATTATACTTTGTTCAATCGTTGTGTAATTTTCAGGAGGTATATAATTTCTGCCCCTCTTTCGAATAGTACCAATCATGTTTACCTAAAACCACTCAAAAAATTTTCAGCTTTTTTTTAAACATGAAAAAAAGATGTTTAGCAGCCTTGGAAAAATAGATTTGATCGTCTAATGTTTTTATTCTCTATGTTATATTTCTGTCTTGTCCTGACCGGTTAAAAGATGCTCAAAATTATATTTTTAATCATAACTCTAAAGAAAGGTTTTTGTACGAATAATTTTGTAACACACATTTGATATTTTGACTCAAGTTGTCGTTACATTCATGGTAATTGAAAATGTCAAAAGTAGTCTATCAAATGAAGTAAAAAAATATGGAGGCTGCCATTTAAAAATGAAAAGTTGTAGTCATTTCCGGTGAAACAGGAAGTGACCGAAAACAATTGAACAAGTCAATCAATCCTAATTTATGTCATATACTAACATAACTAATCTCATTTTTTATCGGAAAAAAATAAAAAAGTTGAGCTACTTTTGGGAAACATCCAGAATAACAGTAAAAAATAAGTATCGGGAATATTATTATCTCATTCTCATTAATATCTCTTCGATCATTAAAGCAGCAACCTTAAACGAGGTGCGTGTTTAGACGGATAATCATCTGAAACTCCATTTTTGGCGCAATAATAAAATCAAGAACGTAAAATCTCTTAAAAAATTCTACTAGTCATGTATATTGGATTGCGGTCGGATGAGGTAGGGTAACTCGCAAGTAGGTAAGAAGTAAATTTTCACAATCTCTCCCATTTATACTTTGGACATTATCAGCAGCAAAATAGATGCTTTTAATTTAAAATTTTTCTATAAAACTAAATAAAAATGATATTTTATATAAACACTTATAAAATATTAAGCATTTTTAAGTCGATATTAACATTCCGTAACTATTTTTAGACCGTCTTTTGCCGTTCAGTATCGTTATATCTGTGTAATAAAACATTATTTTATCCACATAAAAATAGTATTAAAATTCCAAAACGGCAAATAAATTTATAGATTTAATACGAAAATTTTTAATATAACAAATATAGTAAAACTGTAAAAGTATTAATAACGAAAATATCTATATGGACTAATACTTCTGCCTTATTCCTAGGGTACTAAATTCGGAAATAAAATCATAATAACTAAATTAACACTACAAGAAACAACGAACAATGACGTTTATGCCTTGCAGACACTTGTAAGATAACAAAAAGGTTTGAAAGCATTTTTTAATTTTCCACGTTCGTTCCTTCTCTGGCGTTCTAAGAACTAAGCCCTTGTAAAATGCTGGAAAAGAACTCTTTAATGAAAAGCTTTTAGGTTTAATGAGGATTTCAAACCTGGCCGACCTCAAATTAATGCACATTAAGTTTTCGAGGTGGCGAGGTCTAAGTGATATTGTGTGAAAAGGGACTTTATGATGCTTAAAGACAGAAAACCTTATATTTTATAATGGTCTTTTGCGGTTGGTTGCATACAAAATCAATAATTCTTTTTAATATAACTTTTTAAATAATAAAAGAGCATTTATACTTAATTTTAATTTGGTGTCAGTAATTACCGAAAAACTACAGTTTTTACGAAAAAGTGATGTTATAAAATGTTTATAACGTCTGTAAATGAAAGAGATTTAAGTATCTAATGAATCTTAAGAAAAATTATAAGTTTATCTAAAATCGTTGTATCTATACAAAATATTTGATAGTCAAGCTGCTTTAAAAACATTCAATGCGCAAACCCAAGAACGGCAAACTAATGGGATTGCTCATCCTCATAAGACGTACGTTCGCCTCTTCCCGCGCTACAACTGGCAGTTGAGACGTCATTGTAGTCCTTGTCATGATAGTGTGTATTATTGGTTACCTATGGTAAACTAATAAAAATAACAGCTGAAAAATTTTGAGTTAAAATGTTTCGGGAGAGTTAAATATCCGGAAAAGTTGAGTTATTGAATGTTATTGCACTCAACAACGCCCTAATTACGCTCTCCTGTACGCGTTAGCATTTTTTCAGTAGCAGTTTTATTAACATTTGAAATTGTCACAACACAACACGACACCTCTAGTTCAAATTCTTTTTCACTTATTTTTTACTACTCGAAACAGCGTTACATCATACAAACCTCGAACCTGACTGTTTTGTAGTTTTAACAACTTGGTCAAAAACAAGCCAAGAAGTTTGATGCAATAAAAAAAATATTAGACATAAAAAATTACGCAGCTTTTCAGTTCAAATCGAACTGACTTAATGTATCTTACTGACTTTCTTAGTGGACATACTATTACTACATACTTGTAACAAATATATGGTAAAATATATACAGAATATTAAACTAGTTGAGAATAGAAAAAAGAGAAAAAAATAATAACAGAGAAAATATACTTTCATTTTAATATTTACACTTTAGCACTAGAAAGTTTGTTGAAACTTTTACTAAAACAAATGTTCCAATCACCAAAACACAAAAAGTTAAACAAGAAAGAGTACAAGTAAGCGCTAAATGCATTCGCTGATATTACGAATTACTCGTCTAGTGTTATGTTGGAGTTGTAAGAAAACTTTTATGAAAATGGAAACTTTGATTAACAATATTCCGTCTTGTTCGCCAAAGAAACTTTGCATTTCAAACACATTACTTACTTTAATGAGTTTTATACAATTGTGAGTAGCAGCCGTTTTCCCATGAAATAAAATGCCGAGTTTAAAACAACCGTCTTGTTTTCAATTAGAAAAAAGGGTATTAAATTTTTGTAGTATCTAGAAAATAGAATAGTTTTTATGTAGATTAGTGTAACTATGATTGCTTTTATGTGGTTTAATGAGATGCGAAAAGGAATTAAACTGAACGAAAAAGTTAAACTAAAGATATTCGTTTCAAAATATTCGTACTGTGACGATACTTTAAAAGCGATGAAATCATATATCCTAGCATCAAAGTTTACTATGAAATAAATACATTTTCTAAAGAAAATAACCAGTAGGAAGTGAATCTGACTTAGCCTCCAGTACATATGGATATTAAAAATAATAAACTATTCAGTTCATTTAGAGGAAAATGGTGTTACTCTCCTATTTCACGTCTCCCAATCTTTATCTTATATCAAAAAAGATTTGGAACTTAGAAATCTGTAATTGTAAAAAAAACAATAAAGTCTTACTGAAAAGGACTCCTCACCATAAATAATGTAGATTTTTTATAAAAATTTTGACATAAATATAACTAAGAAACTTCCGAGTCCAAATATAAATATCTGAAATCATCTTAAATACTTTCATAGTTGACATCACTCATCTCGATATTATCTAAAGAAATGATTATGACAGATAACAGAAAAAACAAACACAAAAATAATAAGAAGAAAAAAATGGAAAAATAATTTCATTTAAATTTTGAATACAAAGCAATTTTTTACAATTTAACTTGTTGAAACTTTTACTAAAACTCATTTTCCACCCACCGAAACACAAAAACTTAAACAAGAATGAGTACAAGAAAGCGCTAGATGCATTCGCTGATATTACGAATTACTCGTCTAGTGTTATGTTGAAGTTATCGTAAGAAAAGTTTTATGAAAATGGAAACTTTGACTAACAATATTCCGTCTTGTTCGCCAAAGGAAGCTTGCATTTCGAACACATTACTTTAATGAGTTTTATGCAATTGTGTTGGAGTAGCAGCCGTTTTCCCATGAAAGAAAATACGGAGTTTAAAACAACCGTCTTGTTTTCAATTAGAAAAAAGAATATTAAATTTTTGTAGTATCTTGGAGATAGAATAGTTTTTATGTAGATTAGTGTAACTATTGCTTTCATGTAGTTTAATGAGATGCAAAAGGAAATTAAATTGAACGGAAAAGTTAAAATTAAGATATTCGTTTCAAAATATTCCTACTGTCAAGCTATTTTAAAAGCGATGAAGTCATATACCCTTGCATCAAAGTTTACTATGAAATAAATACATTTTCTAAAGAAAATAGCCAGTAGGAAGTGAATCTGACTTGTCCTCCAGGACATATGGATATTAAAGACAATAAACTATTCGATTCTTTTAGGGGAAAATGGTGTTAATCTCCTATTTCACGTCTTTCAATCTTTATCTTCTATCAAAAAAGATTTGGAACTTAGAAATCTGTAATTGTAAAACAAACCCAATTAAGTCTTACTGAAAAGGACTCCTCACCATAAATAATGTAGATTTTTTATAAAAATTTTGACATAAAGAACTAAGAAATTTCTGAGTCCAAATATAAATATCTGAAAACATCTTAAATATTTTCATAGTTGACATCATTTACCTCGATATCACCTTAAGAAATGATTATGACAGATAACAGAAAAAACAAACACAAAAATAATAAGAAGAAAAAATGGAAAAATAATAGTCCAAAGAAGAAGTCCAAATAGAGTCCAAATATAAATATCTGAAAGCATCTTAAATATTTTCATAGTTGACATCATTAACCTCGATATCACCTTAAGAAATGATTATGACAGATAACAGGAAAAACAAACACAAAAAATAAGAAGAAAAAAATGGAAAAATAATTTCATTTAAATTTTGAATACAAAACAATAATTTTTTACAATTTAACTTCAGAAAGCTTGTGGAAACTTTACTAAAACAAATTTTGCACCCACCGAAATACAAAAACTTAAACAAGAAAGAGTACAAGAAAGCGCTAGATGCATTCGCTGATATTACGAATTACTCGTCTAGTGTTATGTTGAAGTTATCGTAAGAAAAGTTTTATGAAAATGGAAACTTTGACTAACAATATTCCGTCTTGTTCGCCAAAGGAAGCTTGCATTTCAAACACATTACTTTAATGAGTTTTATGCAATTGTGTTGGAGTAGCAGCCGTTTTCCCATGAAAGAAAATACGGAGTTTAAAACAACCGGCTTGTTTTCAATTAGAAAAAAGAATATTAAATTTTTGTAGTATCTTGGAGATAGAATAGTTTTTATGTAGATTAGTGTAACTATTGCTTTCGTGTAGTTTAATGAGATGCAAAAGGGAATTAAACTGAACGAAAAAGTTAAAATAAAGATATTCGTTTCAAAATATTCCTACTGTCAAGCTATTTTAAAAGCGATAAAGTCATATACCCTTGCATCAAAGTTTACTATGAAATAAATACATTTTCTAAAGAAAATAGCCAGTAGGAAGTGAATCTGACTTGTCCTCCAGGACATATGGATATTAAAGGCAATAAACTATTCGATTCTTTTAGAGGAAAATGGTGTTAATCTCCTATTTCACGTTTTTCAATCTTTATCTTCTATCAAAAAAGATTTGGAACTTAGAAATCTGTAATTGTAAAAAAAACAATAAAGTCTTACTGAAAAGGACTCCTCACCATAAATAATGTAGATTTTTTTATAAAAATTTTGACATAAATAACTAAGAAACTTCCTAGTCCAAATATAAATATCTGAAATCATCTTAAATACTTTCATAGTTGACATCACTCATCTCGATATTATCTAAAGAAATGATTATGACAGATAACAGAAAAAACAAACACAAAAATAATAAGAAAAAAATGGAAAAATAATTTCATTTAAATTTTGAATACAAAGCAATTTTTTACAATTTAACTTCAGAAAACTTGTTGAAACTTTTACTAAAACACATTTTCCACCCACCGAAACACAAAAACTTAAACAAGAAAGAGTACAAGAAAGCGCTAGTTGCATTCGCTGATATTACGAATTACTCGTCTAGTGTTATGTTAAAGTTATCGTAAGAAAAGTTTTATGAAAACGGAAACTTGTGGTCATTTTTAAGAATGTTTGTTTATACTTTTTTGGACTTGAGCCATTTTATCTCTGAAAATATTTGAAATTTTAGATTTTAGAATGAAATTGGTTCATCGGTACATTCCTCTTCGTCATTAAGGGATTTGTTGACATCACATTGTCTATTAATAGTGTTTTCTTCGATTTTTATAAAAATTATGGTATATAGGCGGGATAAAGGGAAGAAGATCTTTCATGTGGTGTCTGTTAGAGTTTAGAGTGTGTTACGTTACGTTACGTCTATATGAAATGATAAGATTTTTCTTCCTCGTGCAGTTTTATTCAGATCAATATGTCAGATATCTAGGTATTTGTAAGAAAAAATTATAGATGGAAGTAATAGTGAAAATATGATAAAATAACTATATTTTCAAAATCTATAGAATCAGACTTTTCAGATGGCTGATAATATGA
The DNA here is from genome assembly GCF_002938485.1 of Sitophilus oryzae. Classification (NCBI taxonomy): domain Eukaryota; kingdom Metazoa; phylum Arthropoda; class Insecta; order Coleoptera; family Curculionidae; genus Sitophilus; species Sitophilus oryzae. The sequence goes on from NW_022146501.1 coordinate 8,038,418, forward strand.
TTCACTTGGTGCAAATGGTTCAGACTTTGTTTCAATGTCATTCATTTTATCAAAAAAATTTTTTTTAGCTCTAAAATTTAGCACGTGTGTTAAAATCGCGTACAGCTACAGCGTTAAATTTTATAGACTTATAAAGACGATTCTTAAAATAATAGGAAATTGAACTTGATCCATTTTAATTCTGACCACTCCATATATTTTATTCACTTCGATATCATCTAAATAATATGAGAGATAAAAGATAAAAATGACCAAATCAGGAAATTTCATTTAAATTAAATTTCGAATACAATATCAATTTTTACAACTTAACTCAAAAAAACTTGTTGAAACTTTTACTAAAACAAATATGTTTCAAGCACCGAAAGAAAAAATAAAAGAAAAAAAGTTAGCGCGAGATGCATTTTCTGATATTGCGAATTACTCGTCTAGTGTTATGTATGAGTTGTAAGAAAACTTTTATGAAAATGGAAACTCTGACTAACAATATTCCGTCTTGTTCGCCAAAGGGAGTTTGCATTTCAAACACATTACTTTAATGAGTCTTATACAATTGCGTTGGAGGAGCAGCCGTTTTCCAAGAAAGGAAAATGGGGAATTTTAAGTAAACGCCTTGTTTCCTATTAAAATAAAAACATTAAAATTTTCTAGCGTCTGGAAAACTAAATAGTTATTATGTAAATAAGTGTCAGTGTTCTTTTAAGTTAATTAACGTATGGTGAAAGAGACTTAAAAGAACTTAAGAAAAAAACAAAGAAATAAAAGCGTCATAGGCGAATTTACAGGCGATTTTCAGCCAAATTGTGTTACATTTTGCGTATGTATGTATGATGGTGCTGCCATCATCGGAGAGAATCGTAAACAACTAGTATACCGGGTGTTGCATCGTCGAGCGGGACATAGGAAATCCCATGTAAATTTTAATGGGGTCAATTATTGGCTTCCCTAATTATTTTAGAGAATAATTCTATTTAGGTTTATTTTAGAGCACTAAAACCCACATTCACAAGAATAACTTTAGATATTTTTGATTAGCCCGTTTACGAGTTATCGCCGATTTTTTTTAAAATATTTCTCCTTTCTTATGGCCCTGTATTTACTTATGAGCACCAGTTAAGGTAAAAGATAACTGTCAAATGAAGTTGTCGAAATGTCGTTGTTGAAATGTACAGCCTGCCACGCTGCATTCACGGCCCGAACCAGATCCCTAAGAGTTTCACGAGGCATACCCATTCTCAAAATTCTTCTTTGGACTGCGTCCCATACGTGTTCGATGGGGTTGAGGTCAGGAGATTTTGCCGGCCAGGGTAAGATGTTTAATTGATGAGCATTGATAAACTCACTTACCACTCTGGCTGTATGAGGCCGTGCATTGTCATGCATGAGAATGAAGTTTCTCCCAAAATCATTGGCATATGGTAAAACGACAGGCTCAAGAATTAAATCACGATATGTGATTCCTGCTAGAAACTTTTCAAGAAAAACGAGATCGGTTTTTCGGCTTAACTGGACTCCTCCCCAGACCATAACTGTTCCACCTTGATAAGGGTGTACTTCCTGAACATGATCCAACCGAATAAGATTTCCCGGTTCTCTCCATTCTCGAATCCGGATGAATTCCAAAGCGTGACTCATCCGTGAAGAGAACATTGGCCCATTGTTCATTCGACCACTGAACATGATCTTGAGCCTACAAATATCGTACCTCTCGATTTCCTCTCGTTAAGGGTTGAGCTCTCCAGGGGCGTCTGCTTCTTAAGTTGACCTCTCTTAATCTATTGCGAACAGTGTCAGGACTAACGGTTACATTATGTGTTTCCTGGAGAATTAAACTAAGCTCTGGTGCTGTAAGAGTCGGTCGGCGTCCAGCATTTAATTGTAAAAAAAATGATCTTGCTGAGGTGTAGTAATGCGATGTCGCCCCGTGTGCCTTTCAGCAACATCACCACTTTCACGGTAGCGTGCACTTAATCGCGATATTACACTTTGCGTTGTATTTAATGCTCTAGCTACGTCGATTTGGCGCATTCCAGCTTCGAGCATACACATGGCCCTTAGCATTTCGTCTCTGTTAAGATGTCTACGCTCCATAATGTCGTTTAATACTAAACAGAGTTATTTGAATGAATTCTGGGCAGTTATCATAAAAAACATAGCCAGTACAGATTAAATTCGAACAATTGATGCTAGGTGCTTTTTATACATTTGACAAAAAATGCACAAACACTTCTGCAAATATCCCAAATTTAGAAATAACTAGTGTGACTACTTCGTTTCAATCGAAGTAGAAAGAATCGGCCTACAAATATGTGGTTGTTTATTCAAAACATTTATTTTTAACTTTAATAAAATGATATCCCTAGATTCTTCCGGTGTGTGTATATTGTTGTTTATTTAAATGCGTTTTGTAGTAAATCGATCACACTCCAATATTGTGTCTGCATTCTTGCAATTCCTTTCAAAGACACAGATCCAGTGTAACGTTTTAAGTCGTTACATGTCTTTTTTATATATAATATATGATGTCTGGCCTATCATCACCGGATTCCCTCTCGTTCAGGCCGGATAGTTTATTTGACGCGTAATTTTTACGTTCTCTAGTCGGCAACCCTGCTGTCGTTTCACTGTTCTGTGGAGGCGCTGTCAACATCGCTTCTGTCAACTCTCTCCGTGCTTAACTTCACTTGGCTTTGACCGTCCGACTGTCACCATCAAAAAATCCTTGCTTCGAGAAACTGCAATTATAAAAATCTTGCTGTATAATTTGAATCAGCTGCTATTTCGAAGTTACAGGTAAAAATGAGATATTATCTTTTTTGATTCGTTATTATTACTGCGTATTTTTAGGGTGGAGTTTTGGATGTCCCAACCTAACTTGTATTTGTATTTTGCTGGCACGTTGGCGTCCCTTTTCTTTTGTCCTCCAGAATGTCACATGGAAGAAAGGACATGTTCTTTATTATTTAGTGAGCCCTCGGAAGTAATTCGAGGTAGGTTCATTTTGTTTATTAGACCTTGTTTGATTTTAAACAAGAGTTTTGTATTTTTAGGGTCCAAGGTACGGACTATTTACAAGGTACGGGCATTATCCAAGGTCCTAGTAGTATCCAAGGTACGTGTAGTGTTCCCCTGTAGCGTTGTCTTATGGACGGACTGTGTCCAAGGTTATGGTCCAAGGTTATGGTCCAGGTTACGGACATTATCCAAGGTCCTAGTAGTGTTCCAAGGTACGGGTAGTGTCCCCATATTGTCACAGTATGGATACAGCGTAAGCCCCATGCTGCTTCGCTCCCATTTCTAAGCCTAGTCAGTGGCTACGGCTGTATTGATTCATGGTGTCCTCATTCTGGCCCCTTTTGTTGTTTTGGCCAACAGGATCGCCGAGAGACAGTGCAGAGATATGAGCCTACCTCACGCTGCTACTCTTCGAAACAGGATTGCCTCAAGAACAGCTAAGTGTAGATTTAGGTTCTGGTTTTCAATCGATTTTCAGTCTTAACTTAACGTACATTTTAAATAATATCGTACAGACTATATTTAGTGGTCAGATTATTAAGAACATTTATGTCGATTTAGTAGTTACAATATGATTTAGATTTTAGGTTTAATTACATTACGCCTTGTAATAGTATTACTTTTTTATAGATATTATTATTGCACTAACATCATATAAAATATATCAAATTAATTAAAGTAATGCTACATTTCATATATTCTCTTAAACGTTACATGTCTTGTATTTTATCATAGTTGTTTTCATAGATATTTAGTACAATTCTTAACACCACTTTCGTTGACATATAACCACTATAATAATTATTAAAATTGTACAATGCTATTTACCATCACAGTCCATCATGAATAAATATAGTCATTAGTTTTAAGTAATATACAACTGTGTTTTCTTTCTCTGTACATGCCTGGCGCCCAATATCTATATTTTTTTTTGTTTATTGTTATTAATTAGTTCTTTCTAGTGAAATACCTTATCCACGACTGCTCTCCGATGAAAAGCTGCCGTTCGCAGTGGTAATGTTTATAAAAAAACGCAACACCAGTAAACGTACTTTACGCATCTTGTACATACATTTTATAATTTTTTTTCCATAGCAACTGTTAAAGTTGCCTTATATCTATCAAAAATAGTACTTTAACCGCAAGGGTAGATTAAATGATACTTTAACAGCGAGGATAGGTTAAAAACTTTATTTCTTCTCGCACGTTTTTTAATTGCTTCCATTTTTGAAAATTTTTGTATTCTTTTTCATAAGTTATTCGGGATTTAAATGGAAGTAGTTTGGATATGGCGTTTTGTCGCCTTAGCCTGAATATCTGCTGGTAATTTACTTATTTCGTTTCGAGCCATTTCCGGCTCCAATTCCATCAACAATCGACACGAAAGAGAATTAAAAAGATTGACTCAGAACTGACAACTAAAAAGAAATCTTTATTTATTTGTGAAATTACATAGAAACCAACGCCAACCCAGCACAATATTTTTTTACTTGTAATAAATTTCTTGAAATAATAATTTCTGAATATTGTTTAAAACGTAACTCTCTATGGAAAAAAATATTGTTTTATACACGACGATAAAATTGCATTATCGTCTCCCGAAATTAATTCGTCTTGTATAAAAAATAACTATTATTATTGCTTTGATTAATTAATGCTTACATGAAATTTAATCATTATTTCAATAACGTTAATCTCTCGTTGTATACGTCTAAATATTTAATCGAGCTAAAACTAAATAATAAACCTCGTTAAATTATTTCTTTACCATTTTCTACCGTTCATACGTAAATTTTTGATGGTTTATTTAATCCAAACTCCCAAACTATCGAGTGGGAGTCTAGTGGAAAGTTTAAAAAGGGAAACAAAAATGATCTGGCGCAATAAATGGAGCTCTAAAACGCCAGAAAATCAAATTACCGATCCGCAAAACTTTTCTCAAAGCATGCTTATTTTATTATTAATAAAGTTATCTCACCTACGTTCGCTCTCCACTCGGCGAACAAGTTTGTTCGTGTTTTATAACTCGAAACTGTTTAAAAATCAATTTTCTGGTGGATGCGAAAAGGGAGAAAATAACACGTTAAAAGTTTCCTTTATGAAGTGTAATGAATTCTATTTTAATGACTATTAAAATGATACTACGAGGGTTGTCTTTTATATTTTGTATGTATAGAAGCATAGTAGGTGCTTGATAACATATATCAAATGTCAAAATGGACTATCAATCTTTAGTTAACTCAATGACTAAAGAATGCAAAGACATATAATGCTAATATACGGGCTGCAGCAGAATTTGTGCTGGTCATCGGCGACAATTTTAGCGATTTTTATTAGTTTGTGTGTAGTGAACTTTGTATAAATTTTATTACAATGGTGATTAGTTGGTCAGCTTTCAAGTGTAGAAGCCGCAGCGATAAAAAACAGCCGGAGTTGCGTTTCATAAGCAAATAAACAGCCCACTCCACCTTTTTATATTGAATTCGATAATTATTTTTCTGATATTATATGTATCTACTTATACCGTGCTGGCAACTGTTACTTTTGGGTCGGCATTTACATGTGTGGAAGTAAATCGCATAGGGATCTTATCATCATTAAGTCGGAGTGAGAGAAATGCGACCGATCGACGCAACGCGCGACGGTGTGCTGTTGCGACGTTGCCGATACGCCTTTCCCTATCAAGTAAAGTAAAATCACGATCGTAAACCGCTTATTTTTAAAATACTTTTTTTTCAAGAGATAACTAGATAAAATCATTAGACATGTTTCTGAGCATCTGATATGGAATTATAAGGATATCGTTAGGGTGTCATTTTTATATAACGAGAAAACGTCAGTAATCGCGATAATTTAAGAACTCAACTTTTTAACACATAACAGGCCATAACTCAAGAACCACTTTAGATATTGAAACTTTTTTTATTTTCAAGATCGGATATTTTACAATATGTTTACATAAGAAAAATTCGATTAGGTTGTTTTTTCCATTCAAAAATTGTAAAGCATAGCAATTTTCAGCAATCGTGTCATTTTTTTATTGATAAAGATTTTCACATACTGTCTACAAAGAAAATACAGAAGAAATATTAACAAAGTTCTTGAAAAAACTACAATCTATTATTTCTAATAGATTTCGAGATATCGATTTTTGAATTCAGAGTTCTAATAGCGGGACCACTATCGAACACCCACTCAATTCCACTTATTTTTACCAAAAATGCAAGTGTTTCTAGCTTGCACTTAAAAAAATTGAAGCTATAGGGAAAATTACAACGACTCGTTAATAAATAAACAAATTAAGTATCATGAAACGTAATTAAATCGTGAAGCTGAACGCATGGACGTACACATTTCCCTAAAACTTTAAGTACTGACAGAGGTATTATTGATTGGGTCGACCGGTCAACTGCGACAAATCTGTTATATTCCCTTCCACGTCTCTTAGCGATGTGCACAGTTTCTCGGTTTATTTCATACGTTTGGCAACGTGTTTACTGTCCTCTCTTTGTTCAGTACATTATAAACGCATTGTACTCTTCTTACATACGGAAATCTCGACCCAAGACTAACCTTTGCCAGCCCCTAGTATTATATTTATGTGCTATACATCGATAGTAGTTTTGTACCTTTGGTTAACATTTTAATACGTTTTTTTCGTAATTAATTAGTATGATACCACCTTGTGGCTATTTCGGCCATAACGAATTTTTTAAAAAATTTTAATTATAATTTTAGTAGATGTTTATAAAACGTTTAATCACTAGTCGATTAAAAAAGTATACCAATAATAATGCCAAATTATATTTTATTCTCTCATAGTATATGTTTTTAATTGTATTATTGTGCAACGAGCACTTTTTGTTTAGGTTAGGAAACAAAGGAAATTTTAACTTCCAATATGAATTAAAATTTTACAATACAACAAAAAATCTGACCACATAAATATTTTCATTAGTAAGCAAAAAGCAACAGTATTTTTACAAGTTTTTAAATATTTATATGAAGGGATAATTGTTTTTGGAATGCTTTGGTTAATAAATTCGTTTATTTTACATTCATTTCCATAAAAGCGTTAATATGAAAACGTGTATTTTTAAATCTGTGGTACAATTTTACTACAAATTTGAAATATGGTCAATTAATTTTAGGTTATGTCAGTTTTTACTGTACTTTAACATTCCAGTTTTATTCTGTTTATTTAGAAAATTGCTTTTTGATTGCGACAACTGTTCTGGTATACGATTTAAAATTGTATCCAGCAAAATTATTTTAATTTTCAACTCATAAATAACTATGTAATAAAACTTATTTATGAATATTTCGTTATAATATATATTGTATTTTGTTTTTATGTGAATTGTATTGTCTGGTCTTGTTCTTTCTTATTATTTTTTCATTATTTCCAGTTAGTTTTTCGTCCTGGTTTTTATTAATATTTTTTTTCTTTTCTTTTCAGGTGAGTTGAATTATGTTATTTCGTTTGGTTCAAGATTAAAATAAAACTGGGATCGCAGCAGTAAGTAGACACATTCAATATTAAAAATTCCGTTCTTTTATATCCTCACATACCTTTTAAAGAACAAGGAAAAAATTGATATGATTTTCATATTATCGTCAGATTGTGTTGCGCGCATGAAAGGAATTTCAAAGAGAAATCTGTATTTTTCAATTTTAATATCATTTATTTGTCTTTTATTAAATCTTATTCTGTGGATATGAATATTTGAGTATTAATAAAAACAACATTTTTACGCATATTTTATTAAATTTGAATACACAAAATATATGATTTTTTTTCTTATTCACAGATGGTATGTGGTTTAATCTAATATACAGAATTTTGACTTTCTAACTTCAGATATACGAAAAATAAGTAGAAGCTGTAAACAGCAATTACTCCTATGAAATTTTGGTGAAATTTTGCACAACCTGGCAACATCGCAATTATTTAATTTGAGCAAATTGGTGTATTAAAGCAATAAAAAGATGTTTTTTCTTATTTTAAGGAAATATTGCAAACTCTGGCAACATTGTACAACAACAGTAAAAAGTGTATTTTACTTTATGTAAAATATAGTAAGAGCAAAAAATACAGTTACGCGGACTCGAAAAATAAAATAAGTAGATTTAGGGAAATTTTGCACAACCTGGCAACATCGCAGTTGTATAATTTGAGCAGATCGGTGTATTAAAGCAGTAAAAAAATATTTCTTCTTATTTTAAGGAAATATTGCAAAATCTGGCAACATCGTACAACAACAGTAAAGAGTGTATTTTGCTGTTTGTAAAATATAGTAAGAGCAAAAAATACAGTTACGTGGACTCGAAAAATAAAATAAAATAGATTTAGAGAAATTGTGCACAACCTGGCAACATCGCAATTTTTTAATTTGGGCAAAACAATAAAAAATATATTTTTCTTATTTTAAGGAAATATTGCAAATTCTGGCAACATCGTACAACAACGGTAAAGAGTGTATTTTGCTTTTTGTAAAATATAGTAAGAGCAAAAAATACAGTTACGTGGACTGGAAAAATAAAATAAGTAGATTTAGGGAAATTTTGCACAACCTGGCAACATCGTAATTTTTTAATTTGAGCAGATCGCTGTATTAAAGCAATAAAAAAATAATTTTTCTTATTTTGAGGAAATATTGCAAAATATGGCAACATCGTAGAACAGTAAAGAGTGCATTTTGCTTTTTGTAAAATATAGTAAGAGTACAAAAAATACAGTTACGTGGACTCGAAAAATAAAATAAATAGATTTAGGGAAATTTTGAACAACCTGGCAACATCGCAAATTTTTGTTTAGGTAAATTGGCCATCAAATTAATAGAAATAGATTTTTTGTACAATCAGAATTCGCCAAAGAAAATACAACCTGACAACACGGTTATTTTTTTTCTTCCTTAAAAATACAGTTAACAAGTAGAAATTGCAGATTTGTAATAATTAAGATTTGTAATAATTTAAATTGATTTCACTTTTTTTTAATAAGCAAATATTTTCCGTTACTACCTGCTACTCATCTTAATTAAAAAACAATCCCATCCAATGATTACTTCCGACACACAATCCCCTTTCAAAAATATTAATGAAATCTGAATTCCAAGGCGACGCAGCCAAAATAAATTAAATTTACTTTTCGAAAACAAAAATCCCCCTAAATCTGCGAGATTTTCCACGTAGAAGAAGGAAAAAAATGGGGGGAAAATATCCTTATTTCTTTAGGTTTTCCGCGATATGCAAGAATTTCAGAGTTTCATTTTAAAAACCAAAGGGAAACTGAAAGGGAAATTCCATTCTAACAGAAGGGAGAAAATTATTTAGATAAAATTTTTCTGATTGAAAAATCGTGATAAAAATACTTTATTCGTACCAAGACACTATACATATTTTGAATATTAGACCCTCGGTCCGTTAAGCATGTACCTTTTAGCTTTAAAAAAAATAAAAAATAAAAATTTAGTTTGAAATATAAATGAGAACCGGAAATTCCAGTTTTCCGCCATATTTCCGAAAATGCCAAACATACTGAAAATACTAGGTATATTAAATATTTACATCTTTGTGGTGGGTTCATTTCTTGAAAAAAGAACATTATACGAATATTCTCGTTGATTATTGGTTTGAAATAAATATGACAATTGTCCTCCAATGAAAATGCGAGTTGCTTAACTTTCTAATTCTAAGCTAGCAAATGAGCTATATGCTTTACCTAGACCTTTATTCAAAAGTTACAAACCTATTGATGAAAATATATATGAAAATTTACTTCCTAGCCCTCAACCAGAGGATATTGGTACACAGGAAGAATATCTAGTTTATTATAATGATTTTCTTAGGTTTAAATCAGATGTTTTTTTTTGTGTTTGCGCGATCCTTGCCACTTTTTTTCTTGCTAGGTTATGCGTCAAGGCTGTGTCGTTTCAAGGCGGTGAATTTTTACTCCCATCGCGCTTAAAGAAGTTTCACTTCGTAGAGCATTTTAGCACTAGAGGAAAAGAAATTGACTATTTTAGATTTCTTTTCGTTTGGATTCTAACCAGTAGTGTTTAAACAGCGCTTTATTGTACAAAAAGCCAAAATAGCTTTATCGACAAAGCATTTACAAAACAAACAAAAGCACAAAAAATATACCAATAATAAAAAATATCATACAATATAAATCAATTCAAAAAAATTTACGTCATTAAAATTACAGCAGAACACAAAAAAGGCGTATCAATAAAATTTTACAATAGGAAAATTGTAAATGGATATAATCACGTAAGAGTTATAAAATATTAAATATTAAATACTAGACCATTAATCAGTGTATGAGATGATCAAAATATCAAAATTCAAAATTGTTCATGATTAAACATCAACAAAAAAGTCGTTTACCGCATATATAGGGCTCTCTCCAGTAAGTAAGATTTTAGAGCTTTGCGAAATGCGGGAAAGAATGAAAGTGACTTGATATTCAAAGGCATGGAAACCAAAGGATGGTTGTACATTTTTTGGCATTGTACAGTATTGAGCCTTTAACTAGTTCTGAGCTCGGGGTTGGCAGATAAAGATCGTGCTTCGCAGTCCAAGTGGATGGTTGTGAGATGGCCTTTCGGGAATAGCAGATATGTGCTTGCGGATTAAGCAAACGGATTCAAAAATGAATAAGGAAGGAAGAGTCAGTATTTTGAAATTTAATTTTTAAAGAAATTCTGGCAGTGTGTAGTCCCAATTTTTTTCTTACTGTGTAGTCCCAATAAATATCGAACTGCTCTCTTTTGAAGTTTGAAAATACGATCAGATTTTGTCGCGTAGCAATTAAGTACCCCAGAATGGAAGGGCATAATGATGCGACTCAAAAAGGGCATAATAGACTATTCTGGAGGTTGATAAGTTAAGTTCCTTAGAAACTGATCTTAGTGCAAAACAGGCAGCGCTTAGTTTCTCTGATAAAGCTTCGATGTGCAAGTCCCATTTTAACGAGTTGTCTACAACAAGTCCTAAGAATTTCACACATTCCTAAGAGTCCACGACGTCAATAGTGGTGTTATTAAGTACAAAAGGTTGTATAGTACTTTTATATGACAAAACTTTAGTTTTTGAAAGGTTGACGCATAGGAGATTAGAAACGCATCAAGATGTAATGGTGCGTAAGTCACTGGATATAGTAGGTATTATATAGTGCCGTAACATCTGGGCCGCTCCAAGTGAAACTAGTATCGTCCATAAAGAGGTAGATTTTACCGCTAATATCTAGAATTGCAATATCGTTGATAAACACCAGAAACAAAATAGGGTCAAGTACTGAACCCTGAGGGACATCACATTCTATAGGCTTACAAGAAGACATTTACAAAAATATATCTTTTTTGATTTGTAAATTTCTCTTCCAGTACCGAGATACAAATAATTGTTTCAAGAATTCCGGTATATATACAGACCGGACCACCGTAGTAGTAACATAGGCAGAACCGGACGAATTAGCGTATACCCGTCCGCCGCATAAAAACAGGCGAAAAAATGCGATAAAATAAAAATAGGTTGATATGTGATAAGAATGTTTCAGAATTTGTATATATGTAAAATAATGGATGTTTACGAAGTTCGTGAGAAAATTCAAATTGTAAAATGGTATTTCCAAAATAGGTCTTATCGGGATATACAAACAATTTTTCCACAAATTTTTGTATATGTTGATTAATGAAGAACAGGAGTTAAAGCAAGTGTTGATTTGTGCTACCGCGGATCAAAATCCCACGTTTTCAAGTAATCAAATTGCTGAGGTGGTTGTCCTGCCCACAATGCCCGTATTGTTCACGAATATTTGAACAATACTTTTCCCAACCGTTTAATTAGTGGATATGGAACTATTTTGTGACCCGCTAGATCACCAAATCTTTCTCCTTAATGACTTATTTTTGTGGGGTTATGTAAAATCCAAAGTGTATGGTCATATTAGGGCTAATAATCTGGATGAGCTTCAAGTAAAAATACGAGAGGCTTTCCAAATTATTAGCCCATGTTTGGCCATGTTAGCCAATGTCAGACGGGGATTTTACGACCGCCTAGGCTTCTATCTAGCACAAGAAGATGGTCTTTTTGAACACTTGTTATAACTTTTTTTTTATTTAGAGTAATATTTTAGTTTTTCTGGGTTTAGACAATTTATTTATTTTTAGTTTTGGCTTGTAAACACACTCAAATAATAAATATTTAAGTATTTTCATTTTAAATGTTACCTTAAGTGAAGGTAAACACTTAAAATGAAAATAATAAATACTCGGCACTCCTCGAGTCGTATTCCTAGTCTGTCATGACCGACCCGTCCAAGCACAACTGCAACTGCGTACTGCCTGACCAGCCGACTAGCCGGCAGTGACCCTCGAGTACGAACGCAAACCGGGTAAACGTAAATTCGTCCGGCAACTTGCTATGTTACTAGTAGCCTGGTCTTCTCTGTATATATTATAGTTAGCAGCCAGAAATAAATTACTAGAAAACCAGCATTCTTTCCTTAAATTGTTCGTGATACGTAAGAGTTTTACCTTGAAAACCATGGATAAAACAAAACAGAAACGCTGCAGTGGGAAGAGGAGATCGTTAGCGACTTGATTGCGTTTTAAATATTCACGTCGATTTTACTTTTTCTCCTCTTCTTCGTGTTGAATACGAAAAAAATAGGGGAAGTAAACATAAACTGGTGTAATGGGAAGAACGAGGGAAGTTGTTAAAAGCTGCAGGGGAGACAAGTACGATCTTTAAGTCATATTTTTTTCATTTAATTCAAAACTCTAATCTTTTACCGATAAGAAATAAACTTTTTTTTTCAGAAAAAATGTGTTATAGCTATTACTACCTATGTCGTTTGTGTTTAAAAAAATACTGTTTGTAAACATAAAAAATTGTACCCAAACAAATAAAAAAAAAGCTTAATCATCAAAAATGTACATTTAATTTTTGTTTAGAATGGAACTTGTTTGCGTGTTATTAAGCGACAGTTTGCGATATTCTGGTTATTCTGTCATCGATAATATGAACAGACCTCATTTAACAATAGAGGAAGCAAGAGAGGCCATTGGGTTGGTTCTTGGCGGTGCGCGACAGATCGATGTGGCTGATCGATTTAAAGTCACCTAAAGTGTAAGTTCTAGGCTTAAAACCCGATTTAACGAGACTGGATCTGTCATGGAGAGGCATAGGGAGGGTCGAACAAGGTCGACAAATGCTAGGGAGGACCGAAGCTTACTGAGAGAAGTTAGGATGGATCCTGCAAGAAACTACACGTTGCTCAGCCAGGACCTTTTGGCTCGTTATTGTATGCTCTTTTAACTACTGAGCAAACGTTCATCTCTTGCAATTCTTTTTGTTGGCCAATAAATTTACAAAGAAGTGTTTCTCTAAGTCTTACATTCTAGGTATTTCATCCACTGGGAGTTGTAGGATGTTGAATGTTTAGCAGGGGGCGACCGCGACCTTACAGATCTATTGTGTGTTTCTTTTTCTTGAGTTATAGCGGGTTATAACTCATAATACAGTCTCAATCTCTTTGACAAAATTTGCCAGTATTTGAGACGGCTCCACAGAGGTCAGCCCTCCATCTTCGACATCAGCCGTACCAACGTTTATGGCACGAAATGCACTGGGAGTTAAGAGGAGTAGAATTTTCATTTGAGAGTGTGTCAAGTTCTTGTAGTTGGTCCGTTGCCCTATTATTATCAGTTTTTGTTATATTTTTTCTTCAAAAGTAGACTGTCATCTGTTATTTTTACATCAAACAGAATAGTTGGGACTACCAAGAAACAAATAAAAATGTATAAAATGCTTTGAAAGCAGTCTCAATCAAAGAAGAAAAAAAACAAGGAAACCTTTATAAAACATACAATATATGAAAGCGTAATTTCCCAGGTAAAAAGAGTTTTTCAACCCATCCTGAATTATAGATCAGTGGAAAATTAGTCTCGTTTTCGAGCGCGATGGACACGGAGCGCGTACGCTTTTTCTAGGTTATGTTTGAGTTTCTTTTGTGTGTGGACGAGCATAAAACAAACAGGAATAGCGTAGGAGGGTTTACTATGTGCATTCTTTTGAGAGATTACAAAAGGGGCTGTTTTAAAAAGATTGAATTTAAAATTAAAATTAATATTCCTGGCGGCGCGGCGTGGCGTAGTGGTTGAATAAAATGGTTTGTGATTATTTTCCGTGTCAAAGAAGTGTTTTTTACAAAAGCGTTCTCTGGAATAACGAGATTATATTTGAAGTATAATTTAGTGTAAATTTTCTATAAATTTATGTTAACGGGCATTTTTAACGTATAGCTAGTTTATTTTTGTTAGTTATTCTACGTTTATTCTACAGGGTGGTCCGAACTCTATTCCGAAAACTTCGGCAGCATATTCTGCAGATAAAGATAAGTAAAAAAGTTCGTATGAATGTATGTTGTAAAATGCTTACTTTTGGGGGCACAGGGTGTGGAAGTTTTATTTTTATTTCGATTTTTTCCAAATAATTTCTGAAGTAATGCCAATATTTAGATGAAAATTGGTGTCTGGAAGTTTTTTGACATGAGAAATTTGATTTTGATGTCAATATGGCTTCTACTTGTAGAGGGCGCCACCTACATATTTTTAACTGGTCTGAGGAGTAATAATTTTTCGTCTATACCTTTTTAAAACTACTGAGTGAAAAAATATTCATATCCGCGGTTTTTTACGTAAAAAATGTCTCTTGGTAAAAATTGCTACGAGCAACCGTTCTCAAGATATTTAGAATTGTAATAGTCAATAATAAATATACAAATAAACTACAATCTTCTTCAGAAATATTAATTTCAAAATGTTTGCATGAAACTGTTGCTAATACTTTTATTATATTCCCCTGTAAAGTGTAGCGCTTTTTTTATTAGAAATGTCACATTTTTGCTACTGGTATCAAGCTGACATAAACAGTTTTCAGATAACGCCAATTAATTACTCATTTTATTAAAATTGATAAAAGCTGTTGCCTTTTCTGTAATTGACGTTCGAAAAGAAGGTAAAAAGAACTGTTTTTTCTTTTTTGCACTTAATTAAACCTAAGTAATATTAGTTTATGGCAATTTATTTGAAGGCAACAAAAATAGCATTTTACATTTTTGCTTGTCACTCTTTAAGACTTTTAACTACTTTCCCTTTCAAATCCTCTGAAACGGCATGATAATACTTGTTGCTTAAAGTATATTGCATATAAATTAATTGCCACTGGCTGCCGCGAATTGCCGCCGGATCTTATACCGGGTGGTTATATCGGGTGGTTATTTGATTTTTTGTTTTAAAATAAAAGTAACTTATTTTTTCCTCTTCGTGTCAACTTATTTCGTGGACACATTGTATATCAATTGACAATAAAATTGTATTTATAAAATGAAACAACTGTCTCTTTTATGTTTTCAACATTTAAAATAAATTTGACCTCTTCAATATGAAAAAACATGTACATAATGTGACATCTGTATACCTTTCCGAATAGTTAGAACTTAAAATGCAAATCACACGAAATGGGCCCAATTTTTTTTAATACATATTATATTAAATTTTTTATATACATTTATTTAGCATTTGTTTTCAATTTCTATTAAAAAAAGTGCAGTCAAACTATATCTAGATATCTAACAGTTATGACCGCGAAGCTCATTAAGGGGAACCACTGTGCAACTGGTAATAAGCGCCATATATACTACGGGCCTAGTAATGATGTTTAGCGCTTGACCTCGACAAAATTATCATCGATTGTCATTTCTCAGCCGTCTTTGACGCCGTTTTTTTTTATCATATGGCACTCTTTGCCTATGAAATTTCTTGTGCAGAATTTTAGTTCAGATGGATTCACTCTCATGCAATTCTTTTTAAGTTGTCTCTTGCTTATTTTCATACCATGTTTTTTTCCAGTGCATCACATCTCTATTTCATTATTTGCCTCTCATATTTTCTTCTTTATTAGGATATCATCATTCAGCAATTCTGATAATTTCTGTTTGCGTCATTCTTCTGAGATTTTAACCATAAGACAGATTAAAATAAAGTATTATTAGTTGATCTCTACCATGATCAATTAAAGCAGCATAGAACTTAAAATCATCTCTACTAGAGTAAACGTCAATAGAAAAAAATGGCGCCGGGAGGCACGTATAGCCGCCCATACTAAAATATGTTAATAAAAAGTTGGTAGGCAGTTCTTTTAGTTTCAATTCTCAAAAACTGCGACTTTGACTGATTTTGATGTTATTACAAATTTTGTTGCAAATATTATTCCTAATCTTAAATTGAAGCTACTGTAATTTTGGAGTTACGATTTTTTTTAAATTTTTAACCCCCTGCCATACCCCCTTACCAACCCCCCACACCCACCAAAAACTAATGGCCAGATTCTCGGGTGCCACAGTATTTCTGTGCCAAATTTGGTTAAAATCGGTTCAGCGGTTTTTGAGTTATCGTGTTACAGACGGACAGATGGACAAACGGACAGACAGACAGACAGACAGACAGACAGACAGACAGACATCATGAAAATATTTTGTATTTAAGTCATTTATGACCCAAATAACTCATTTTGAGTGAAATTAAAAAAACTTTTTTTTTGTCGATCTTAATAGCCTACCATACCTATTGGTATGGTCGGCTAAAAATTTACGTCATTAAAATTACAGCAGAACAATCAATAAAAATATATCGCCAAAGTAAATAACCTCCATGTGCTATCCCCGACTTTGTTGATATATTTATTATTGCATGAGTTTTTTTATATAAATTAAGAATTTAAAAATAATCCTGCCACTGCCAACCGTGTCCAATTAAAAGTGAAATCACGCCGTGTCGATCGCACATCGCCTCGACGCTAGATGGCCCTGGCCGGCGCGATCGAGCGTACGTCATTCCGTCCGCTCGACTGCGCCAATAACCGGCGGCCATATTGGAGGTATTGGTTCCGTCTCCAGGTGGATGCGTGTCGCCTTCCGCTTCGATTGAAGCGGAAGCTGGCGATAATTACAGACCAGGGGCGTAGATAAACCACTCACGCTTTATTACCTGCGGAGAGGGATTCGAACGCTTCGCTGCGATAGTCGATGTGTTAATTATTGTAAGATGGGGAGCTGCGATTACTTTGTATTTGTATTCTCAAGCGAGGACTGTTTTCTATAAGTGTGTAATATGATTGATTTATTATAGTAAATTTATTTATAAGAAAATGAGTAAAAAATTAGCTGTGGTATTTAATTTGACGGGCAATTTATTAATCTTGTGGAATATAGGTATATGAACATAAATCGAGATGTAATTATAGAAATATCGTAACAAAACATATATTTTAGAAAGTTCTAGGTCGGTCTATGATCTTGGTGGAATAAGTATTCCGCAGAAATTTATGAAAAAAATCCTTTGTCTCGGGTATAGAAACAGACATGTCATTAGTGGTTCGAGACAAAACGAAGTTGAACGAGATAACAAGAGTTAACCAAAGAGTTAACCAAACCTAAAATCGTCAACGTTTAACTCGTCCATAAGATTATCCTTTGGTAGCTTCTCTTAATCTTACTATGAATTTAGTGTATGTATTTTGTCCAATTTTAAAACGGGTATTATATATTATATGTATACTTTGTTAAGGGTGAAAATTACTAATAAGTGCTACATATTTTTTGCCGCTAAGGGTGCCCTAAGATTAAGGGTATCCAATCTGTGGAACCAGACCAATTACGGTCACTCGAGGATATTGCCAGTGATAGGAAAAATCATGGTGAACACGAGTCCACATCTGCTAGACCAGAAAACGGACTATATGCTCACCAAACATGATTTTGGAGAAAAGATAAGGATTCGCATCCCGACAACAGAAGAATGGGAAAGCAACCGAGTAATGAACACTCAAAAGATAGCAGTCTACACAGATGCTTCCGCAAATTCAGGGGGCACAGGTGTAGGCATCTTCTCAGAGAAACTAGACAACGATCTTTGAGGCTATCGGATGGCTGTAATGTTCTACAAGCAAAGGTTTACGCCAAAAAGGAAGCGGCTAGATGTATACGAGAGAAAATTGCTGATAGACCAATAGGGGATATAGTGATATACTCTGACAGCTTGGCCCCTTTAAGAAGCATCACCATGCAATCAGTGAGATCGAAAACTGTGATGGAATGCCGAGAAGCACTGTCCTGGCTGCGTCGGGGCGGGGCTACTCTGTGCTGGGTGCCAGGCCACAGAAATGTGGTGGGCAATCAGGAAGCAGACAGACTCGACAAAGACGGGGCCAGGGGAGAGGCCGTGGCAGATAACCCACCACTTGTTACGATCAACACACTGAAGGAGGCTATAGGAACTACCATCAAAGCCAAGCAGCAAGAGATGTGGCAACACCGTGAGGACTGCGCTACAGCTTTCGAGTTGTAGCGCAGTCCTCACTAGTCTTCGGACTATGGCCAGTGGTAGATATCAAAAAGACAAAACAACTACTAGAGCACAAAAAGGACCTAGTACGCATAATTGTAGGTGTCGTCACTGGAAACTGTCCCACGGGGGTAAACCTCGTAAGATGGAAAGTTTCCGACAACGACTACTGCAGAGAATGCGGAGAGGAAGAAGGAACCATAGAGCACCTGCTGTGCCACTGCCCGGCACTGGAATACCGACGCTCTAAAACTTTAGGGCATGGTTTTTTGGAGGGACTAGAGGAAGCAGCAGAAGCCAACATCAGCGACATCGGGAACTTTGCAAAGAGCTGGAAGTGCTTTAACGCAAAGAAAGAATGAGAGGAAGGTTTGGTAAAACAATACAGGGGTATCGCAATGAGCCCAAGGCCTCCGAGTGAGGGATCAAATATGATCCCAAACCCCAGCAACCTAACCTACATATTTTAATGCTAAAAAAGTGTCGATAAATTCATCAGGGACGTGCATATTATGGGTTATCACTGGAATATTTTTCAAAAAAAAAACATGTAAGTCACTGCCTTTTTTCTATTGATATCAAAATTTTGTAGGACGTTTAATGCCAATTAAAAGTTATCTCTTGATATTTTGTCGAATTCGGCCTCCTTGATGAGATAAACGCAATTTTATTAATCACAATTATATATCACAAAAATAAAATTAATAAATTATATGTTTTACCTAATTTATTATTAAATATTATTACTATTAGTTATTATTACAATTAGTCCAACTTACAGCAATCTCAAGTAAAAAAATTATGGTATTTAAGATAATTACAAAAAATCTAATTTTGAAAAGTTTTAACATCCTGTAACTCTAAAACTATGCATTATACCACAGAATATCTAGCTACGCAACAGAAGCCTCGTTACATGTATAAAATTGTAGGTCTCAAAAGGAGACAGGCTTTTAAAGCCTGTCTCCAAATCAGATTTTTTGATGCGGTAGTTTCACTACTACATAACAGAGGGCGATAAATTTAAAAGAAAACAGTTTTCTACAAACGAAATTTAAAAGAATTTTATGCAGTGTTGCCATTGTGTAATTTATAATTTAATACTTCCTGATAAAGCCTACCTTCAAATTTGCTACATCATTTAAACATATTAAAATAGATTAGAGCTCTTTTTTAAAACGTTTAAGTATTTAACTTGCCATGTTAGTTGGAGCTAAATCTTACGAGCTGAATTAAAATCACTTCATGGCGTTTGATTCTAACTGAATCCTGAATTTTGATTGTAATTCGGCGACAATATAATCAGTATTGTTCTACTATTATGACACCACTTCCTGACGTTCGATTGTGTTCATACCGTATGATCGGGAAAAAACGGCGTTAGCGATGGCTATGAAATGAAAATCGCTGTCATTATATGTGTAAATTTATTTGATATATACTTGCGTATTTTTCATGACATTGCAATATTATGGTACCATGAAGCATATCAAGTGATACCGTAATATAGTACCATATTACGATACATGGCGTTCGACTGGGCTTAAACTTGGTATATTACGTATCTTCAGTGACATTGTAATATTATGGTACCATGAAGCATACCAAGAGGTACCATAATAGTACCATATACGATACCATTTCCTGGCGTGCGATTGGACTTATACTTGGTATAGTAAGTATCTTCGGTGACATTGTAATATGATGGTACTATGATGCATCTACTATGATGCATATATAAAGTGGTACCTTAATATAGTACCGTATTACGATACCACTTCCTGACGTTCGATTGGGCTCATATTTGATTATACTTGCGTATTTTTGATGACATTGCAATATTATGGTACCATGAAGCATATCAAGGGGTACCATAATGTAGTACCATATTACGATACCATTTCCTGGCGCTCGATTGTGTGACCATCTTCTGATGCGTGTCAAATACTCATCAGCGAGTAATGGCAGAATGGAATGGAATGAATAGTTTTTACTGGCTACCTTTTTAAGAGCACCACACACAAAGAAACTTCATTTATGCTGCTTTTTCTTGTAATAAATATCCTATATTACACTGTAATAATGTTTATTTTCAAAACGGTATGGTATTTACTCGTTTGCGTTTCGCATGACCTACGGTTCGAGACGTTGCGCTGTTCCAGAGATGTAATCGAAAATAATTGGATAGTAATGCAATATGGATGCTGCCGTAATATTTCCTGGCCGCCAGAAATGCTCCGGGATATACACTCTATCGAATTACGTTTAGGATATTCGAACCTGCACAAATCCAGTCTTAGAGAGGTAATCTAACGGTGTTATAACGGGCTGTAGCTTGGGCTGTTCGCGTAAGTCTGTTTGAATTAAGGGTTAGGGAACGTCCAACCAGAGTTTATTGTGCCAAAATATTTTGATAATTATTTTTAAAATCAACAACATTTTTAGTATATACTCTGTTTGACGACTAAGGGAAGACTTCGACAGACGATGACAGAATAAAGGCAGATGACGTCCATAGCAATCCATTTATTTCACTAAAAAAGTTTCTAATATTTTTTAGTAGTAATTAGAGTTTTCCACGATGTTTTCTATGGGTATCTCGGAAACTACTGGAGATAGAGAGTCGGTTAAATGGGGAAAAATTGCGGTTTTGTGGGGTCATAAATATGCGCCTTTCAGATCTTTGAAAAAGTTCATGGCTTACTAGATATTTTGAAAAAAACAAATTTCGGCTATTTTAAAAATTGTCCCAATTCCATTATAATCTATTTTAGACAAAAAGTTTTCAGATAAAAGTTGTAGATAATCACATCCTTAATGAGACTACGCCCTCCGCGGTTTTTTCTAAAGCCTGTCATTTTGTAAATTTTGTAGGTACACAAACATATGCTTTTTTAATTGGAAACCATAGTTGGCCATGACTTCATAAAAATCGCCATTTTTTAAGCTTTTCAGCGATATAAGCTATAATGTGTTCTTTTTTTATAAATTGGATTAGGATCGAAAGAAATCAACAGAAGTCCTTTGTTTTAAATTTGTCGACGTTTCGCAAAATTTATTTGCATCTTCAGGACACTACAAAGTTAAGAGAGCAAAAAATTACAATCAAATAAAAGTCTTTTCAAAAATTTAACAACAACTTAAAATACATATCAGTGGAATTCCACACATATACAATTGGTAAAACTACCCTAATGTTAACAATTAAATAAAATATATGTATATGTTACTCACATTTAAATCTGGACTTTCTTAGTCATATCCATTAATACACGGATGGTATAGAGGGGAGTGGTATATATCCCTTTTTTCCTTTTAAAACACATAACACACTTACATAAAAAAAAACATATAACACAATTATGTATAGAGAAATATCACGAAAATCTTTTCCTTTCACAGACAAGCAGTGCAGATGTACCTACGTTGACCGTATACAGAGAGCAACTAATTCTAGTTGATAAAATACTAATATAATTTTTACCTGGAGATAAAGAACAGTTGAAAAAAGAAACATATAAAAATATTATTTGGATTTAAACCATTATTTTGAAGTTATATTATTTAATTTTTGAAAGAATATTAAAATATGCTGTACTCAGGTTTTCTACGTCTGTTCTTTTATTAACGCAATTTTTGTTTTTTTGGATTTCTATCATCTCTGCAAATAATCTTTTCTTATAATTAGATTGTGTTTGTAAAATAGTGGTATTGTCAAAATCGAAGTTATGGCCTGTCTCTATTTTGTGTTCTACTAATGCGGTAGGATTAGATTTCAAAAGAAAGTTCCTTTGATCATTTTTATGTTCATTCAATCTTTGTTTTAAATATCTACCGGTCTGCCCAACATAGCTTTTAGGACATTGAGTACAAGGAATGTTATATATTATGCCGGATTTCAGTTCTTTTTTATTCTTTGATTTTGTTTTTGAAAAGAACCGTCTCTTTATGGTGTTATGACTCCTTGTTGTAATTTTTATTTTTTTCCTGTTTATTTGTAGTATGACCCATAAATGTGTTTTTAATTTGTTCTGACAGACAGTCGATATAAGGTATTTTACAATAAACTTCTCTATCATTTTGGTTAGTAGATTTTACAACGGTTTTCTTGTTAAGAATTTTTTTAATCATAGATATTGGATAATTATTTTTAATCAACATGCTTTCGATATATTTTAAATTTTTATTATGAAAATTAATTGATGATAGTGATGTAGCTCTGATTTTCAGGTTATTAATAACATTAATTTTTTGTTTCAAAGAATGTTCGGAGGAATAATTGAGAAATCTCTCAGAGAATGTCGGCTTGTGATACCAATCTGTCTCTATTAATTGATTGTGTCTAATTAGTCTCACGTCAAGGAATGCTATGCTGTTGTTTATTTCTTTCTCCAATGTAAATTGTAGTTTAAAAGGAAAAAAGGGATATATACCACTCCCCTCTATACCATCCGTGTATTAATGGATATGACTAAGAAAGTCCAGATTTAAATGTGAGTAACATATACATATATTTTATTTAATTGTTAACATTAGGGTAGTTTTACCAATTGTATATGTGTGGAATTCCACTGATATGTATTTTAAGTTGTTGTTAAATTTTTGAAAAGACTTTTATTTGATTGTAATTTTTTGCTCTCTTAACTTTGTAGTGTCCTGAAGATGCAAATAAATTTTGCGAAACGTCGACAAATTTAAAACAAAGGACTTCTGTTGATTTCTTTCGATCCTAATCCAATTTATAAAAAAAGAACACATTATATATTATTGGATCGACAACAATAAAAATTATATAAGCTATAATGTGTTTTTTTTGAAAAATTACTGAGTTATAGCTAATCCTTATCTTTCTCTATTAATTTCCTTTCTCTACTAAGTTCCTTACAATTTACATTACACAAACTAAAACTTAAAAAGTAATATCACTACATACACTTTAAGTTATTTTAGAATATGTTCAAAAAATTCGCCATTGGTTTGAGTACATAAAGGCGTCTTTTTAAAACTGAATTACTAGCTATTCTCACAGAACGACCGGTCGACTTTATTAAACTTCCCCTTTGCATAATTATGATATAAATCATTTTTAACATTATGTCTTTCATTAAAGTGGAGGTCGTAATGAAAGTCATATTGGAACCACTCTATTGATGCGCGAGTATCTAAAATTAACTTTTCTAACCTGTCTTGAAAACCGTTCTTTAAAAAGCGTAAGTAACGTTCATCGGTCAACGTACCCTCAAAAATGTATGACAAGTTGTAAGTAAAGAAAAGTTGAACCGATAATCCCACACCCTTTTCTTTATTTGACAAATTCATATTTACAATTTTTGTTTATTTTAATTTACAAAATTGGGAATGGAAAAAATGAATTATGTGATATTTATTTCCAGTTTTTTCATTTCCATCCATTTTTTTATTTCCATTTTTTCCATTTCTTCACTTCTCTGCCGGTCGTATAAGGTGTTAGCATTTCTGTTGTTCTATGAAGCTATTTTGTTCGCTCTATCTATCACACTCTATTGCGTACGTTATAACAAGTCTATATATGCCTTTGTTGTTTGAGCTTTTATTTCCTCCTCGAGATTCCTAGTACTTGTTATATTTGCCCCTAGATTTTTAAATGACATCACTTCTTCTACACTCTAATCATAGATCGCGAAGTTTGCATCTTCTAGGCTTTCTCGATACTGCAAAGGATTTTGTTGTTTTCTTTCTGGATATTAGCATAGGATATTTGCAGTTTTTCTGTTGTTAGTTAGTTGTTATAGAAACCTCTCTTGAGTTACCTTTGTTCGAGTAAATTCCTAATTCCTAAATACAATTAATTGGACTCCTCCTGGATAAGATCAATAAAACACATAAAAGCTGTCTTATTAAACTCTATGGCTTTTTCGGTTATTTGGCGGAGGATAAATATGACATCTATTCCAGACCTGTTATTTCTAAATCCTTGCTGTTCTACACAAATTCCGTTTGACATTACTTCTTCTAAATATAAAACAACTAGCCAAATTACATAATATTAAAATTTTGACTAGACCCAAAACGATATACCTACGTCACCAACTAGAACCGCCCCGTCCACACTAATCCAATTATTCCGAACAATTAGTTTTTAGTGCCTGTCCGGCGTAATTGCGCCAGTAAAGCCGGCTTCAATAAAATAAATTTAATAATAGATGACGTTTATGGGACGAACGATTTAGGTCAGAGCACTGACAACACGCAGCTCGGAGCCTAGAAACGTTCGATGAGTGATAAGTTCGTTTTTCTGTTGTTTGGAAAAAGCCACAACTATCATTAGCATACGTTACATATATATCGTCTTAATGTGCATAGTATTTTTTTTGATCGAAAACATTCTAGTATTTTATTTTAAAATCTACTTTAAAGAATTTTTAATAATGTAATAAATTCAATTCCATTAAGTTTCAATAATATTGTCATTTCATATTGTCTATCCCTGTTCCTGCTTTGGTTGTAGAAGCATCGGTATACCATGTTATTGTATGGTCTTTTACCTGCTGAGCAAATGTTTCTCTCTTTAAACTCTATTTATTGCTCATCAATACTACAGTGAGGTTCCTCAAAGTTGTACATTCTTGGATTGTTATCTACTGGAAGTTGGAAACGTGGTATTTTCTTGAGCTGACAAATTTCTCCCAGTACTGTTTCCGTCAATGACCATTCTACTCATTGTCGCATTTGCATCTCTATCGATGGCAATGTGCAATGGTGTTAGGTCTAGAATAACCTCCATTGCTCCTGTTTGACAGGTTCTCATGGCTACTGTGATGCAGATGCGTACCAGTCTCTGCATTTTGCACAGGTTTTGCCTTGCTGTACGTTGCTCTAGTTTAGTGATATTATGTAAGTGTTTCTCTCTGAAATTAAGCAGTTTAAATATCTTGAATACTTTTTTCCCTTTTTGCAATTCTTTAATATTTTTTAGAACAGAAAAATTATTGATTTTTTATTTGGGACACCCTGTATATTTTTAATAAAGTGAAAAGAACTTAAAGTTACCTTTCCAAAAATAGCACACTGGATATTTTGTTATAGTCCCCTTCGAAATACAGAATTTTTCGAAATACAGAAGTTCTCCATTTTTAAATAGTCACTCTGGACCCCTTATTGATGATCTACCCCTAATGGAACTCGAAAATATGTTTTTCCAACAAGACAAGGCTCCGTCCCAGAACGCTGAAGTTATCAGCAAGTTTTTGCAGCAAATTTCGAGAATAATTGAATAGCTAACCAACATCCCAGCTGTTGGCCGCCGGACTTAGTGGATTTTTATCTTTGCGGAAGAACAAAGGTTATTATTTTTAAATTGCCGGTATAATCTAAACAAGAATTAGAAGTACTTAGTGGTTATGCGAGGGTATCTTTCAACCCCACTGAGTTGTATCGGACTAAGGACAGACGGGACCGTTTTTGAACTTTTCTCGAGGAATTCATAAGTGGGGGTGAAAGATACCCTCGCATAATCACTAAATAATGTAAACTAAAATATCATTTTCGTTTAAATTGCCGCTCACAGGTAGAATATTTTTGCATTACAGCCAAGTATGCTATATTTTTTGAAAGGCAATTTTAAATTCTTTTCAATGAATTAAAAATATACAGGGTGTCTTATATAAAAAATCAAATTTTCTGTCGATAATTTTTAAATTAATAATTTAAAAAAATATATACTTAAACCATTAAATTCTACGTAAAAAGGTGCTTTGGAAATGTTTTCATAAAAATAGAAAATTTTCCATAGCAAAAAAGTTACAGTGATTGGTTAAAAATGCACATTTTTGAGAAACATCCTGTAACTCCGAAACGGTAACAGATATCGAGGTACGGTTTTCACCATCATGTTTTTGATAAAAATTGAACTCCAGGTACCGATATTAGTTTTCGTCTGTCTTCTATAGAAAAGGATGTTTTTCCAAAAAAGCGTCCAATTTGACCCACCCTGTACAGGGTGGCTCGAATTCGACGCTCATCATTGGGATTTCGGAAACCGTAAGAGATACAGGATCTGTTAAATGGAGGCAAATTTTTATTTTTTTTTTGCATAAAATAGTCAGGTGATGGAATTTTCTGTACGAAACGTCGGCAAATATCAAAGTGACTATATATAGTGTTTTAAGAGTGATGAAAGGATTTAATTAACTTAAAAACAATAGAAAACAAAATTGAAAACTCCGTTTTTTTTTTCGAACATATTCGGAAGTATTCGGAATTTTTCAAAATGCAATACGGCATTTTATTGAGCATCAAATTGCGCAACTTCGCCTCCATTTAACCGATCCTGTATCTCTTACGGTTTCCGAAATCCCAATGATGATCGTCGAATTCGAACCACCCTGTACATAAAAAAACGTTACATTATTTTTGTTTGAAAACACAATTTTTTATCCTTTTCCAAGGCTCCTCTTCAATATTCATTGCATTTAATAAATTTACCCCGACGTATTTGTATAAATACGTTAGTAAATTAAGTTAGGCTATTGCAGATTGCAGCCATCCACCTCAATGGCAGATTTAGCCGTCCTAAAACTTTTAATTATTTAACTCCTTTATTTTGCCTCTACCGATTCCAGGGAAAATTGCGGTGCCCACGTAAAACTCCCCGCGTGCATTCGAAGCAACAATTACGAAAGTGTCTACAAAAGACACTAGCGCACACATGTACAAGCATCGGTTGCAATTAGTAAGTAACTTTTAATTATTTCGCCTGAAAATGTCGTTAACTTTGCGAGGTTAGCGTTACGCGTCGTGGGTTTTGCTGCAGTTAAAGATAATTCGAGGATTTTGTATTGAGGAAAAGTAAACTTAATTAAAAGAAGAGTGTTATTACCAGGGTATATAGATATTAGCTATACTAGAGAGGGATAAAACTATCTATGTAGATGCACCCATATACCAGGTGTTTCTCAATAGGTTCTTAACTTTTTGATTTTTCAGATAAAAAACGAAATTTAGTATGTTAGTAAACAGGGTGGTCCGAACTGTATTCCGGTAACTTCGGCAGGATATTCTGAAGATAAAAATAAGTAAAAAAGTTCGTATAAATGTATATCCTAAATTGCTTAGTTTCGGAGATACAGGGTGTAAAAGTTTTATTTTTATTTCGATTTTTTCCAAATAATTTCTGAAGTAACGTCAATATTTGGATGAAAATTAGTGTCTGGGAGTTTTTTGACATAAGAAATTTAATTTTGATGTCAATATGACTCTTGTTTGTAGTGGGTGCCACCTAAATGTGTTTTAACTGTTTTAAAGAGTAATAACTTTTCGCCCGTACCTGTACAAAACTACTGAGTGGAAAGGTATACATTTCCCTGATTTTTTACGTAAAAAAACGTTTCTTGGTTAAAATCGCTACGAGTAACCGTTCTGAAGATATTTAGAATAGAAGTAGTCAATACATGTCATTGTTGACAAAAAATAAACATGTTGTTGAGTATATGGTTATTTGACTGAAATGGTAAATTTGGAAACTTTTTATTTTATTAAATTAATGAAAACATTTTCTTCGATAAAATGATTTTCCACATGAGTTCCACAGAAACTTTTAACACAAAATCATTTCAAATTTATGATTTCAGTCTAATAACTATTTAGTCAACATGTTTAATGCATGTCAATGATGACATTGGTAATGGTATTGAGAATTTCGATTCCAAATATCTCGAGAACCATTACTCGTAGCGATTTTTACCAAGGGATTTTTTTTACGTAAAAAACGTCGTAAATGTATATTTTTTTAATCAGTAGTTTTATACAGGTACGGATTAAGTTATTACTCTAAAAATTAAAATATATTTAAGTGGCGCCCTCTACAAGTAGGGGTCATATTGACATCAAAATCAAATTTCTCATGTCAAAAAACTCCCGAACACCAATTTTCATCCAAATATTGAGATTATTTCGAAAATTATTTGGAAAAAATCGAAATAAAACTGAAACTTCTACACCCTGTATCTCCAAAAACTAAGCATTTTAGGGTATATATTTATACGAACCTTTTTACTTGTATTTATTCCGGAATACAATTCGGACCACCCTGTATAACAGAAATCAGGATTGAATGACGTATCCAATTATTTTCACTTCCTGTTTGCCGGAAATATATACAACTTTTGACCTTAAATGGTACCCTCGGTATTTTTTTTTTACTTTATTTGAAAGAAACTGACATTCTGAATAGAATGACATATCGTAATATGTCAACTTTTGACATTTTTAACTAAAAAAATATAGTATCTTAAATTTCAACCTAGACTGCCATGGCTGTGTTAAAACCACTAATTTTTAATCAAGGAGACTTGGAGAAGTAGATTTGATTGTCTAATGTTTTTCGTATCTTTTCTTGTCTGATTCAAAGATGACGAAATCGTATTTTTATTTATAACTCCTTTTTTTTAATGAAATGATGGTGGCTTTTAAGCATATTTGGAAAAATGATTTTTACGAATAATTTGGTACCTTATACTTGGTGTTTCGAGCCTAATTGTCGTTATATTTCTGTGGTACTAAGGCAGAACCCGATAATATGAGATATTTGTATTGTATCTTCTTGTTCAGGTGCCTTTTCTCAATGAAGATAGCCACAGTAAATTCTTTCCGTCTTTCTTCTGTTCTAGAGATTGTTTCAACATTCATTCTTGTCCATAATCTTATGTTTTTCATCCACGACATAAGTTTTCTGTCTGGATCTCGCTTCCCATCAATTTCACCGTTGATAGTCACCAGCTGTCATCATCATCATCATCAACCAGCCTGAAGTGTCCACTGCTAGACGTAGGCCTTTCCACTCTTCTCGGTCCTGTGCCACTTGAATCCAGTTTTCTCTAAATCTCTTTAAATCATCTGATAACCTTGTTGGAGGTCTGCCTCTGCTTCTGAGAGCATCCTGATGATAAGCTGTAGTAGATGGTATTTGTCGTTCTTGAAAATATTTCCAAAGTATATCGATTTCTTTTTCTTTATTATACTTAGAAGTTCTCTCCCTCTCTTGTTTCATGTAATGTAATACGGAGGCATTTGACATGTGCTTCGCCCAAAGTATCTTCAGCAACCGACGAAATAAACACATTTCAAAGGCTTCCATCTTCCTCATTGAAGTCATTTTTAGGGTCCTGGATTCCATTCCCAATTTAGCTATCAGTAAGGATATTTTAGTTGCAATCTTAGACATATTAGTTTCTGACAAAATTTGCTCGATACCTTCTGTAAACTTTCTGAATTTTAGTCATCTGCTATCTTATCAAAATCGTAACATCATAATTATTACATCACACCCTCAAAATATTACCTGTTGATTAAAATTTAATCGTTTTCCATCATTAACCCTCCACCTCAACTTACCCCAGACGTTTCTAAATCGATTTTAAGAAGGGAGCGTCAAAATATGAAGAGATTGAGTCGGCGTTGGGGGAATTCCCCGCACTCTATATATAGTTGACGAGTTTATGATAGCTACAGTGATCGACTGTAATGAATAACTAACTCATCTCTGGTCTTGTCGGACTTTAATTATTTAACGGAAAGATGTATGGTTCGGATTATGCTTGAGTGAGTGATTTAGAAACTTAAGAAGCTTAATAATATATTTAAGCACTTCACAATAGTAGCGTAATATAAAAAAAAGCATTTGGCAGTGTGCACGGATTACATGTGCACATGCAGCTTGCGAAAATTAAACCATTAGAAATATTTTGGAATTTGCGACTTTTTGCAAATATTTTTTTTTCTATCGATCTTGTTCTCTTGTAGCCATGATAATTACATATTCTTGTACACGTTACGCGTTCAACGCTCTACAAAAAAGGTATATTACAAATTTTCGATAAACCTATGAATTTATTTTTACAAACATTCTTGCCAACATTCAAAAAAAAAATATCAAAATTCAACTAATCCAACTTTTAAAAACCTAACCAAGAATGTTTATTAAAATAAATCAGCTGTACTTAAATGGTTTAAAGTTTATTAGACTTAAAGATTTTTTAATTCCCAACCTTTTCCAAAAAATTTTTTTTTGTTTTTGAGTTTGTAAAAAAGTTGAAAACTTTAGAGATAAGGAAAAGACCATTTATATTAAGATCAAATACACTTTCCTAGAAGTTTCCACAAAGTTTACTTTAGTAAATGCTTAATTAGAATGAAAGATTAAGATACAGCGAGGCATCACATCCAAAACTTTAAACAAGCGTTTCATCAACATGAATAAACTGCACCATCACCCGTCCAAACTTGCACAACGACAGCGATATGTCAAACGACACCCCGCGGACTTCATTCTACACTACCCCTAATCCGTTCACACCTTTCCAACCCCTCTTCCCAAATCAGGGGGTCGGCTTCATTAACTAGGCCGTTAGAGGGCGCGCTCGGCGTGTAATTGGCACCGTGGCGGCGTAGTTTGCACTTTAATTATGGCCGGACTTAATTTTAATTGGCCCATTCGCCGGCGGCAGCGACGCCATCTACCTGCGGAAGGTCCTAGTTATCGATTATGATGATTGGATTGGACGTGCTTACGGTCAGGTAGATGCTTGTATGATTGCCGTGTAAATGGATGGGGAGTTCGGAGATGATTCGGATGGAGTGGAATTTAGAATTCAGAATTCGTTCAGAATAGATTATAGATTGCATGGGAGGAATTGTTTTTCTCGGTCGTAAGTCCTGAGAAATTTCTTCGAGTGTCTTAGACCGTTGGAGGATTCCCATTCCAGATTACGGAAGGAGTTTTCCAGGTTTTTGAGTTCCAGTTTAAGATAGTTTCCAGTTGGGAAGCAGAACGGTTCTTTTCCAGTTGTTGGAGTATTCTTTTCATTTTCTACCAGACGATATCGAAATTTATTAATGGGTTGCTCGTAATCAGCATTCAGGATCGTAAATTTTGTTTGAGCAAAAAATAAAAAAGTTTTTTTTTTCCAGCGGCCACCCCTCCCAATAACAACCACGCATATTGCTGCTTAACTTTGGTGATCGTAAGAAAAAATACGTACACGTTGACGTGCTGTTGATTCATAAAAATTTCGATTATTACAGAGGAGTATAAAGTAAAACCTAAAATCGTGTCGAGAAATCAACAGAAAATAGATTCCCAGATGAAGCTATTTTATGTTCATCCAACTTACATACGAATGCAAATTACTTAAAACAAAATAGAGATATAATACCGTATGATCTAATAAACACGGCGTCAGCGATGGCTATGAAATGAAGATCGCTGTCATTTTATATGTAAAATTATATGGGAAATGTGATCGATCGTCATTTCATATCTGCCACGCCCTTTCTAATTTGAAGTTCAATAAAACACAAAGTTTACTTAATCTGAATGAGTTACATAGAGGCCACTAGCTTTTTAATTTTAACAGCCGGGTGGTCGGGGTTCAAAGATATTAATAAAAGGGCGCCACGAGATTATACTCTATGAACTCGGCATAAAAGATGTTACTATTAAGTAGACTTCAACACTAACCTCGAACTGTTGAGTGCAACTACCATGAACTTCAAATATTACTGTAATTCGTTAAACTTAAGTGACTCTAACTTAACTATGAGACTAGACTGCAAATAATACTACTAAAAATGTTTAAGTAATTTATTAAAATATTAAAAGTTAGTATTTAAAGAAATGGAAATGAATAAAAGTAAATGATTGAAATATATTAAGTCAGAATTTAAATCAATAAAAACTAAATCTATGACGTCATCCCCCTTGACTTAAACTAAGTATGCTATAAGGGCGGAATACAAATATCAAACTAAATCTAACTAATATCTAAACGATCTTACTCTACTGTGTAATGTCTTGACAAGAACTTGAAAACTACTCGGAAGTTCCTCCGGCTGAGCTTCGGTGTATAGCGATGGGGTAGCTACAGCAGGCTACAGCAGCTCGATGTACTGTCACTGGAGCCCGTCAGCAAACGTACAGATACCAGGCAGGTGTAGGACTTCAACAGGTGACATAAAAACCCTAAATAATATTGGTTGTCTTAGAAAAGAGCCTCGATTATAGAACAAGGACTAGCACAACGTGTAGGAATTAATGAAGGTAATAAAGAAGGACTAATTAAATCTGAACTTTACCTCAACGAGGGTTTATGATGTCCAACGGGTAACTCTACACACGGGCAACAGGAACGGATGGAATTCTGGACTGTTCTGTGCTGGACGGTCTGGATCGGTCTTCTTGCTCTATAATTACGAACAACCAAATAAGACTTAAGAAAGATAACACTCAACTAATCTTTCTACACCACGTGGGCGTGGAAAAGTCGAAAACCAGACAACAATATGAACAAAAATCAGTTGAGCATTGACTTAGAATAGGCAGAAGAATTATAGCATACCTTGGAACTGTTCGGGGACTTCTTGGGCACGTGGAATCGGGATATCGGTCGGAGAAATTTGGCTATTTAATCCCTTACGGAAATTGGTCGGTGGTCCATGTAAACTCAACAAAATCCAACCACGTTTCTGACCAAATGTGTTTCGGAAGCCTTAATCCTTCTTTACGAAGACCTGCTATTCACCAACAGGAAATGCCTCACGAAACGGCAGCCAGTTCTTCACGACGATATTCTGACGGTGGATACACAAGAAGTGATGCAAGGATTCGATTTCCTTCACAAAATCAGATTTCAACCGGAAATCTCCCTCCAGGATATAGATAGCGAACTATATATCTTGACTAGTCCAACTCACAAAAAGGCATAAATAAAAAATGATGTTCTAGATTATTTTCACAGCCATCTTCGATATCCGGTCAATGAACGAACTAAACTCACAAATTCCCACAATTAAATGAACGAATTGCACACTGCGATTCACATCAAAAATAACCAATTTAACTACGAAATTTTATCTGATAATTATAAAATTTCAATAACCAAAACAAAGGATAAATAAATCCAAAAACATCTGATTTGATCTGACAGTGACAAGTGACGAACAGGTGATGATTAAAGATATAGAGAGATGGACAAAAAGCCTACTGCTGGTCGGCATCAGTGACAATTAGTGCAGCTGCAGCGCGGTGTATATCGGGTTGCATTCTGGTAAAATACTAAATAAAATAATATTTAACAATAAAATTATAGTAAAGATGATGCAAAAATAATAGTTATTTGGCGATAATTTATGAGCTAGCACACAGAGGTCGTAGCGATGAAATTTAACTGTTACATAGCCATCGCTGACGCTGTTTTTATTCGATCATACGGTATATTTTTCATAGAACTCAATATAAATTTCTAATACCTAACTTTTCTTAAAAAAAATATGTGTCCTTTTAACTATAAAAAATATTCAAGAAGGAACTAAGTTACAATCTTCTTGCTTGTACTAGAAAAAGTCAAATTTTACCTGCAAAGAAACTACACAAAGTTTTTTTTAAAGTTTGTTTTAAATTTTCGAAGTAAAGCTGATCATTCTCTAAGCACTGGGTGAAATGTCCTGGAAATTTAAAACATTCTGTAACTTTATTCATTTCAGCCATTTTTTGGTTTCGATTTATAATCTGTTTTTTTAGTTAATTTGTTTTGTTGTATATTTGTTAATTTCTGTAACTTATGTCAATTTCTTTCTTTTTAACGAAACGTGTTCTAATAATTTCTTT
Source organism: Sitophilus oryzae (assembly GCF_002938485.1). NCBI lineage: Eukaryota > Metazoa > Arthropoda > Insecta > Coleoptera > Curculionidae > Sitophilus > Sitophilus oryzae. The sequence goes on from NW_022146501.1 coordinate 8,072,486, forward strand.
ATCTATTAACTTATATACTCGTGGTTTGGAGGCAAATTATTTTTTTTTTCCAAAATATTTTTAGTACTATATTCTTTGATAGACATCTTGTACATTTTTGCGATCTTGAATGCTGATTGATTACGAGCAACCAATCAACAAATTTCGCGATATCGTCTGTTTTTTATAAGAGGAGTTAAGGCAGTTAAAATTTGGAATCACAGATGCTATTTACTAGACTGATTTGCGATATCGTATGCTGTTTACGCGGCATCGTTCGGCCTATAACCGAATCGCGATCATGGACGTTGTTTAGAAATATGCCGCACCCAGAGTAGGGATACTTTATTTTCTTTGCTTAATGTGTTTAGCTTATCTAGGAATTCTTTGACCAACTTCGACTTAATGGATACTGAGTTGATCGCTCTTAATACTGTATGACTATCACATAAAGCCGGGTCCACATATGTAGCACTCTATTGAATCAGGATCATGTATCACGTATCAAGAGCTTGTATCGTAAGTATGGACGTTTATTTGGGCTGTGTCGACTGAATATGCATATCGTGCCAAAGTAAGCGTCCATACTTATAAAATTCATACGTATCACCGTACAAGCGTGCGTATCAGTGTATGTGGACGGTACAACAAATCACCTTGTATCGTCGTATCATGTTCATCAATTCTCATTTATATTATCAGGACGGAACCCTCGATGTCCCTTTGATGATCGGAGAAAAACCGCCTCAAGACGGGTCACGGCGTATCAAGTCAATTGTATCGTTATACTGTATCAAAACACGTCCAAATGACAGAACGTGATACGTGTATCCGATACGCAGTGTTAAGATACGCGCCAAAATTCGGATTGGCATGTATCAGATACGGTATCACAAAGGTGTACCATATGATCGCGTTAATTCGGCGTCCAAACTAGCGATCATGATACATGTTTATGCAACGCGACGGAGATATGATACACCAAGATACTACATACATATGTGGACCCGGCCTAAGATGGTTATTGCTTGTGTCCGATGATTCCTATCTAAGATAAGTTGTACGCATTTTTCGATAGCGTATAGTCCGGCCTTAAAGATGTTTGGGTAGATGCCCATTGGGTTTGGAGTATGTATATAATTCTTTTTGTTGCTCACTACTTCGCGAACATCACTTGATATTTTCTTGAAAGTTAGAGACATTGTTTTTAATTTTAAACATTTAACACCAATATATTTTAGGTAACCAGATTCGATTGGTTACAATGGCAACGCATGTATTTATGTCACAATTTTTTTAAACGTGTTTACATTAAGCAAAGACGCACATAATTTTATTATGTACGTCTCACTTACAGGGTGAGTATTAAATAATTGCAAATATTTTTAGGGGTGGTATATTATTACCCAAAAAAGATGCCTATGAGTTTTTTTTTGGTGAAAAATATTGAAAATTTGGAATTATTGAAAAAAAATGGTAAATTATTTAATTTTTAGTTTAAAAACATAATATTTTGATAATATGTATAGGTAGTATATTAAATTAACAAGAAAGAAAACATAGAAAAGATCCAGTGGTTCCCAAAATATAAACAAAAAATCATTTTTTTAAATTTTCAAAGTAAAATAACTCTATTATTTTGGATTTATTTGAAAAACGGTAAAGAGAAAATATATTTCTTTTCTACCACCTCTAAAAATATTTGTACTTATTTAAGACTCACCCTATATAATTAAGGTGTTCTTTATACGGGGTGAGTCTTCAGACCCTAGAAATACGATTATAAGTTTTTGTTTCGAAAAAAAAATTGAAATAAATTTGAGAATTTATTTTAGGTTTTAGTTAAAAAAACATAATTTCTTGATAATATGGGAACATAGGTAGTAGATTAAATTTACAAGAAAGAAAACCCAGAAAAGATCCAGTGACTCTCAAAATTTAAGCAAAAAATATTTCTTTTTTGGAAATTTTCAAAGTAAAATAACTCGGTTATATTGGACTTTTTTTTGAAAAACGGTAAAGAGAAAATATGTTTCTTGTATTGAGATCTACCAGCCATAAAAATGTTTGCACTTATTTAACACTCACCCTGTATTGTTCTCCTATCACCACCTCATTTCTTCTTAAATGCGAACAAAACTGGACTTGGAAACCGAACATTTTTCAATTTTATTTTCTATTTCGACACAATTTTTCTATTTAATAGTTTCTAACTTGTTTCATCTGTATGTATGTGTACGACTTAACGACACTAAATACACACAGAGGGGTGAAAAAAAACGTAAATTTAAAGAGAAGTTTTTTTATATCAAACAACAATAACATCCTTCCATTTGAAGATTTGTTTTTTTTTACATATTGAGGGGGACACACGGTATCGTAAATCAAATTACCTTGAACAAAATCGGATCTTCCTTTTTATCGAAACAACTGTTCCCGGTTTTCTCATCAACACTAATTAAAAATATTCGCAACGATACAGTCAAATTAGGCCAGATGTTTTGCCTAGAGCACGACCTTACGTATTCATTAATTTGTAGTACGTTTTCGCGTGACGTAATGAGAGTAATTAAGTTACAGCAGCTCTGTTTTCAGTTTTAAATACTGTTGTCGGTGTCTGGATTTTTTTGGAAAAAATTAACAGCAAATTTTAAAATTTTATAGTTTTTCGTCCTGTTTCTTTGACTTCCTAGACAATAACTCAAAAGAAGCTTTATTAGCTTCTTCAATTTCCAACAGGAAACATGAATTTTTTCGATCACTTTTCAACCCACACAACTTTATTACTAATTTTTTACAATCTTTGTATCGACGTAGCCAATAAATTTAAAAAGTTGATGACAGTAAAATATTTATAAAAATGTTTATGCTGAGTGACTAGATACAGTCTGGAAATTTGAGGTTTGTTATTATTAATGCTTAATATAACAGAAATTGGATTTATCAAAATTTTATAATAATCAAATATCGGATTTTATTTTTCAAGATTTATTTAAACTTAGAGTATTGCTTCATCGTGGGACTCATATATTGACTATGAAGAATCATGTACAGGGTGAGTCAACGATAGAGTAAAGTCCATTATCTCATTTGTTTGAAGGTTTACAAAAAAATGTTTAATATAAAAGTTATAGGGATGGTTAAGATACACATTTTAAAATTATTATAGAGTATACAAGGTGCTTTAAGAAAGTGTGGCGGCTATAGCATATGTTTTTTTAAATGCAACATCCTATTTTTTACTTTATTTTTAGATTCTGCGTAAAATTCCATAACTGTTTTATATATATAATGTTATATACCTAAAATTAACAGTTTTTGTAATATTTCAATTTATTTAAACAAATGTTAAATTGCAGTGTGGTAAAAAATTGTCAGTGGTGTGCCATTGTTTCTGAAGTTGGAGTATCAAAATTTAGTAGGAGAGTTTTATAGAGATTAAAAAAAGATATATGTAAAGATATTTTAGTTAAAAGATACAGGGTGTTCAAAATATATTTATGAATTTCAAATAATTAAAATTAAAAAATTTCAATTTTTTTAAATGGGACACCCTATATATTATAATTTTTTTCTGATAGATTTGACAAAACTCTTCAACTTTTATTAAGTATGTCACATCCCTATTTTTAATAGTTTGCGATTTATTCCCATTTTTTCTAATTTTACCCATATTGTCAATACAATTACCCTATAAAATCATAGTTACCATGACAAAACAAAACTATTTATTACTTACCTTTAACAAGTAGCTTCATAATTAGTTACAATTGCTGGTATTAGTTAAAATTAATTAACTTTACTCAAATAAACTAAATCGCAGTAGTGAATTTCTTGGTGTATTTCTATATTATGAAAGATGACACTTGGGATTTTTCGTCGGGACGAATAGCCACAGATTAGAGGAATACTAGATTACCTAATTGTTGAAGACTACTGATATATGAATTTTCTTCGACATACAGTAAAGTTTTTTCCCGTTTTAATTCTGGTTTATAATTCATTTGGTAAAGCCAATATTACTACTGCCGCGAAACCGTCCCATTACACACTGAAGATGTCTTCTAGATAATATACATCTATCCTTATAATAGTTAGCAAAGTACTATATAATATATAGTACTGAACCAAAAGATGTGGTTTTTTAAGCTTGTCCGTGTATATCAATCACATTGACTAATTCATTTCAAGAAAATCTGTAACTCTAATTATCTCTACCATTTATATTTATTACAACAAAATAAACTAAAATTCAAATTTTCTTCTTAACTTGCTTAACAGACATGAAATTGTGATAATTATTACTTTTTGTCATGGCAACTATGATGTTATAGCGCAATTGTATTAAAAATATGGGTAAAAATAGAAAAAATTGGAATAAATCGCAAACTAATAAAAATAGGTATATGACATTCTTAATAAAAGTTGAAGAGTTTGGTAAAATCTATCAGAAAAAATGATAATATATAGGGTGTACTATTTAAAAAAATTGAAATTCCTTAATTTTAAGTAGTTGAAATTCCTGAATATATTTTGAACACCCTGTAACATCTAACTAAAATATCTTTACATAGGTCTTTTTCTATATCTCTATAAAATTCTCCTACCAAATTTTAGTTGTCCAACTTCAGAATCAATGCCATCATTGACAATTTTTTAACCCACTGCAATCTAACATTTGTTTAAACAAATTTAAATATAACAAAAAATATTAATTTTAGGTATATAACATTATATATAAAAAAGTTATGGAATTTTGTGCAGAATCTAAAAATAAAATAAAAAATAGGGTGTTGCATTTAAAAAAACATATGTTATATTCGCCACACTTTTTTGAAGCACCCTGTACACTGTATAATAATTTTAAAATGTGTATCTTAACCATCTCTATAACTTTTATATTTAATATTTTTTTGTAAACCTCGAAACAAATGAGTTACTCACCCTGTACAGTACACTGAAAATATTTATTATAGATAATGATATCGTTACAATTGGTTACGTTACAACACAGCTAAATAAAATACTAATTCACCATCTACTATTCATATTACCTTTACATAAATGTAAGGATAATACGAATAGAGATACCGGTCCGATTCTATCCAGTTTTCTGTTCCTATTTCTCTAGTATCGGTAAATTATTTGTTGTGCTCGATTGGTTTTGATCACGCTTGGTCAGTACCAACCGAGCGCCTATATAAACGCTCAATGTGGTCTAGTAAATCATATGCAAGGGAGCCATTGCCGTAATCAATAGCAGATTTTGCTGAATATACAGATGAAGATATACTGAGTCCGGTTTTAAAATTTATTTCATAAAAAAACAATTAAGTGTGCATTTTATAAAATGTGATTTCGTTATCACTACAGTATAAACGCCCTATTAATAATAACAAATAATAATTCAAACTATTAAAAAAGTCGCACATGTACCATAACAAATCAATGCCAATTTTCTTCATGAATTAAATTGCAGCATTTTAAACAGTATCTAAAAATAAATCGCAGAGTACCAGAACGTACTCATCGATCATTTATTTAAATTAATGACAGAAAAAAGCATTAAATCCCTCAAGGAGAATTGTTTTTATCATCACTTAAGTGTATTATTCAATTTAGCGCGATTCAATGAACGCATAACTTTTTCATTAAGTAGTTTAAGAAGACCATCTGGAACTTTTTTGCTTTTCTTTAAATTGAGAAGCATTATACAGCATGTCGAGAATATGGTAGACGTAATAATAATAAATACATTATGTCCTATACAGTAAGGACAAAGGTTTGTTCGAGTTTCTCTTTATTTGTTTTGAACTGATACGGGTTACAAAGAAAAAAATATGTCTTACCTCATATTATTGTTCATTCTTCATCAGACAGAAAAACCATTGCAGATGTAAAAATACAAATGAGGGTGGTATACCTCCAATCGCATCTGCAACAAAAAATAATGTTAGGCAAGTGAAATATAAGCATTTTTTTTCGGCATCTTGAAACTTTTGTTTGCAATCAGTCAAATTGACGAAAAAAGATACCACTAAAAATTTGAGCCTTTAATATTAATAATAAGACTGCCCACATCACGTTTTTCTATATTCCATAAGAATACCATGGAAAAATTTTGTTCTGCATGAATTTTATTGCTAGCCTATCGTGTGTCATAAAAAAGACCCTTTAACTTATTTTTATAGAGAATTGAACGTTCTACAAAAAAGGTCTCTTATAATTTTTCGAGAAACCTAATAATTTAAGAGTTATTTAAGACCAAAGTTCAATTCACCGCAAATTTTAAGGTTATTGATGCATTACAGCAAATTTGATGGTTTTATTGGAACAAATCACCCAAAAAATTCATGTTTATCTTAAATTTAGTTTCTTAGACAATAATTGTTAATAATTTTTCGGTAGTCGTCCAAAGAAAAATTGAATAGTTTGAAGATTTATTATAATTTTTTTTATAAACAAAAATCAAGTTAAATTGTTTTTCTGTTCATCTAATAGTCTGTAAATGTTTTAAAAATCTAGTAACTATATGACTGACCACTTGTGGTACTAAATGAGGAATTAGCTGTTATCTCTTTATTTGATTCCAATGTTTTCGTAGATATAAAAAGAAAAATTATTGAACAAATTAATTCTGGACCAGCTTCTACAAGAATAAATCAGCGGCATCAAGTACCCGATATTGAGCACGAATTAGTTTTACAAAAAGATTTAAAAGATTTTGTATTAAAAAGATCATTGGAATTATTTAAAAAAAATGATTTAGCGATGTTTTAGAAAATGATATTTCAACTTGGTCTAATGATGATAGTTTCGAATGTGCTAAATTTTATGAAACATTAAAAGTAACGAATGACGTAGCTGAAAGAGGAGTTGCGTTAATCGAAGAATATAACAATTACTTCACTAAGGATGAAAAGCAACTACAGTATTTGTTACAAGTAGTTCGAGAACATGGGTAACGTTATCCAGACTGTTTAAAAAAAATCTTCAATAATAATATTGATTTAGATTAAATTTGACTAAGTAATTTTAAAACTACTTATAGAAAAAGTAAATATTTTTTTATGTAAACAAAACCAATCGTCAGTTAATGTATTCCTAATGTAAGTATTTCAAATGACTGCAGATTTTTTATCTTTAGCTTAAACAAAAACGAGATAAACAACGATTTTGAAGCCAATTGGTGCTAAAATGATCTCAAAGAGTTTCACTGGTCTCATTGTTGGAAAAAATTATTAACAATTATTGTCTAAGAAACTAAATTTAAGAAAAACATGAATTTTATGGGTAATTTGTTCCAATAAAACCATCAAATTTGCTGTAATGCATCAAAAACCTTAAAATTTGCGATGAATTGAACTTTGGCCTCTAATACTATGGGTTCAGGAGGACATCTCTCGAATGGTTTAAGTCGTATCTGAGCAACAGAAGTCAACTTGTGAGGGTGGATACCACGTTGTCTTCTAGCAAGCCAATAGAGTGTGAAGTAGCGATGGGAACTATCGAATGAATTAGACTATCGAATGGTTAATGAATGAATGATTTCAACTATCGAATGGTTTTATTCGAATAAAATCATTCATTCATTTGTATACTAAAGCATATGTGACAACCTCGCCGTGCGACTAAATGGTTATCGTTGAGCCACGACTATCGAATGCTTTATCAAATGACTTAACTTTACTAAAGCTTTGTCGTATAAAAACTCGCTTTTGTACTTAACAACACCACCATTGACGTCGTAAAATCGGTAAAATTCTTAGGGCTTGTTGTAGAAATTCTCTGAAATGGGACTTGGATATCGACTCTTTGTCGAAAAAATTAAGCTCTGCCTGTTTTGCATTAAGATCTGTTTCTAAGGAGCTTAACTTGTCAGTGGCTAGAACTGTTTATTATGCATTTTTTGAGTCGCACCTCAGGTATGCCCTTCCATTCTGGAGTACGTGTTGTGCGACTCAATTTGACCGCATTTTCAAAGCTTCAGAAGAGAGCTGTTCGATATTCACTGGGTCTAAACAGCAAAACTCATCGCCAGGACTTTTTAAAAAAATAAAAATATTAACTCTTCCTTCCTTATTTATATTTGAATCCGTTTGCCTAATACGTAAGTATGTATCAGCTTCTCAAGAAAGGCCATCTCACACTTATCCACTCAGGAACGCGGAGCAAGATCTTTATCTACCTACCCCACGCTCAGAGTTAGTTAAATGTTCAATATTATACAACTCGAAAAAAATGAAAAAAATCACCTGCCGTTTGAAATCAAATCCATAACATCATTTTCTTCATTTCGCAAAGCATTGAAATCTTATTTACTAGACAAGGCTTTCTACGCCGTAAATGACTTATATTTTGATAATCTAATTTGATCTTGGAAACACTGGGCTAATGTTTGCTATTACTATATTTACCAATGACATCGAAATAAATTTATCTAGAGGTCATTGATATTTACTATAAACTAACTAAATAATTTTTTTTTTTATTCTTTGACATTGTAAACATTTATAAATGTTTATTTTAAACAATAAGACTGACAATGTTATTTGTATAATGTCTTGTAAAATAAGTAAAATGATCTTTTTTATGATACACGACAGGCTAGCAATAAAATTCATAAGGTGCAGAACAAAATTTTGTGGGCATATTAAGGGCTTAAATTTTAAGTGATATCTTTTTACGTCAACCTGTAACTTTTGAGCCTGTTTGCTAGAAAAACATTTTTTTTTAATTACCCTAGTATTGATATATAAATTTCATTAATATATTAATAATGTAGGACCAGTATTACCAGTAAGAGCAAACAGTACAAAACATAAAAATAAATTACAGTTAAATATGAACCATTCTATAATAATTACTGGAGGTTTTAAATTTTCATTAACGCTTTTAAAATCATTTCATTTTTTTTAATAATCATCTTAGGAACTCACTTGTGGAAAATATAATAATTTTCGACTACGAAAAAGAAGTTAAAAATATCCGACATGTAACATCCAGTTTTCCCAATTGAAAGTGTCAGCGATTCCTGTTCAATTAAAACGTTTGAGACGAACTTCGATTTTCTACCACTTTTCGGGTCTTTTGTGGGAATAACACTGGAAAGTTTGCTGGAAACTTTTAATTAATCCGCTCTCTCTAAGTTTATCGGGGAAATTTATTTTTCGGTTAATAATTTGTTATTTAATAGCAGACTCTTTTGTCGGTTTTAAAATTTAGATTTAAAGAGAGATTACAAAAGGAATTAAACAGTTATTTTAAGTTTTTTTAACTAATATTAAAACTCTATTTGATACTAAGAGAATTTTCAAGTTTGTCTTAACTTTATTTAATTTACACAAGCTTTCGGTCAGATATACAGGGTGGTCCGAACTGTATTCCGGAAACTTCGGCAACAAATTCTGCAGATAAAAATAAGTAAAAAAGTTCGTATAAATGTATGTCCTAAAATGCTTCGTTTCGGAGATACAGGGTGTATAATTTTCATTTTTATTTCGAGTTTTTTCAAATAATTTCTGAATTAACGTCAATATTTGGATGAAAATTGGTGCCTGGGAGTTTTTGGACATGAGACATTTCATTTTGATGTCAATATGACTCCTACTTATAGAGGGCACCACATACATATTTTTTAACTAGTTTGAAGAGTAATAACTTTTCGTCCGTACCTGTATAAAATTACTGAGTAAAAATATATACATTTACGACTTTTTCTACGTAAAACAGGTCTATTCGTAAAAACCGCTACGAGTAATGGTTCTCGAGAGATTTGGAATCAAAATTATCAATACCTGTTATGATTGACATAAATTAAACATGTTGGCTAATTAGTTATTAAATTTGAAATCATAAATTTGAAATGTTTTTGTTCCAAAAGTTCAATAGAAACTGTTTTACCATCATTTTTTCGCAAAAAAATTGATGATTAATTTAAAAAATAAAAATTTCCCAAATTTATTATTTCAGTCAAATAACTATCTATTCAACGTATTTATTTTTGTCAATAATGACATGTATTGACTATTTCCATTCTAAATATCTTAAGAACGGTTGCTCGTAGCAATTTTAGCAAGATATATTTATTAGGTAAAAGTCACGGAGATATATATTTTTTTCACTCAGTAGTTTTATACAGGTACGGACGAAAAGTTATTACTCTTCAAAGCAGTTGAAACACATGTAGATTGCGTGTAGTGGCGGACACAGAGGTAACTAATACTCTACTACTAAAATCTGTAAATTGGGTTAAAAATAGTTCAAGCTGACGCACGATCTTTTTTTATCAAAGGTTATATTACGGTAAATCTATAGGAATAAATAAATTTTATGGTCGATAGACATAAAAAATCGTCTATTAAGGGTTCAAAGGAAAGCCGTAGATAAAGGGGTTGTAAAGAATTTGACGTGCTGGCTATAAAATTTTCACTTAATGTTATTGGCCATTTGAATATCCCATTTTATTAATACTTGAACCCTGTCTATTAAATGGGTATTTTGTTTTATTTTTATAGCTGTAGGTTTATGGGAAATGATTTACTAAAATTTATTAAAATATAAAATATTTTTATTAATTTATTTATCATATTCTGCTCAGTGATCACTATCATCATTTTCAGCATATTTAACCATTTTCCAATTATGGTGTAGCCTCCCTAACATACTCTCTTTGTAGTTGGGCCCATTGCTGTCTGTTGTTGGCTATACGGGCCCAAGTTGTCCCTGCTAATTTCCTAATATTATGGTCCCATCTTGGTCCCATCTCCAGGTTCGGTCGTCTTCTAGGTCTCTTAATTACTCTGGTACCATGCTGCAATTTTTGTGGTCCATCTGATATCCGTTCTCTTGCCAGGTGCCCTGCCCATTGCCATTTGAGGGATTTGACTCTGTGGATGACATCTATCTATTACTCATTCTACTTAGTAGACTATCGTTATTCTTATTTATTAAGTTACTATAATAATAAGTTGTTCTGTTTTATATCAATGTTGGATGACAGATATCAGGAAGTATTAAAATAACAAAAGACATTTGATTTATTAAGGTATTAATATGTAAATATAATAGTACCCTACATTTACTGTGTTTACAGGGGTCTTTCACATTTACAGGGTGTTTCAAAAAACATGTGCCATCTCTCGTGCGGAGATTCCTCACGTAAAAATACGATTTATTTTTCATATCAACATAGGTCTGATTCTGCTGTGTTCAGTGGCTAGAGGGTGTTAAGGTCTTAATTTTTTATTTCATTTATTATAATTTTCTTCCGAGTACTTTTAGCGATACCAATGAAATTTTGAGGGTAAAAATTACTATAAATGCGACATATAGGTATTTTAATTCTAAAAATTGTCGCCATATTCGCCAGGGACGTGCATATATTTGTTGTATATCACTGGAATATTTATCTAAGAAAAGGATGTATGCCACTGACTTTTTTATCTTTTGTTAGAGAAATAGTGTAAGTCGTTTAATGTCGATCAACCGATGAAAGATTTCGGCCTCCTTGATGAGATAAACGCAATTTTATTAATTTGCTTTGATAGCAATCTTTAAAAACATTTAATATCATTAACTTGCGAAAGTTTTAAATATGTACTCACTGATTCCTCATCAAAAAACATGGGTATCGAAGAAATGCATTTTAAAAAACTGAAGTATTATTTTTTAAATATATCTTTCTTTTTTAGGTAAGTGTACAATCTAAGTTACGAATGAAGCATTAGAAATCTGAGTAAGTACTATCTTTTTAATAAAATTAAGTAGTTTTTCTTGTCTTTAACACCTCAAATATGTAGTTTTACTATTTATTATATGATTTATTAAAAGCAAATTATTGACATTATTGCTCTCTGCGTTTCTTCTTTTAATTTCGCTTAACTAAAGAGACAATTCGGTACATAGTAGGTACATTTTAATTTTAATTAATAAATCAGACAATTGTACAAATAATTATACAATTTATACTAAAAGATGTTTTGTACTAAAAAGTTTTTTCTACGAATATTAACACCGTTTTACAGGAAAAAAGAACCAATTAGAACGTCTAAGGAAGGAATGGTATTCCTGGCATTCTTTTGTATTGCCACACTGTGAGTTTCAACTATTTGTCAGCCAGGTTGGCACGTGACAATATTTCAAATATTTCCACCCTTTATCCTGGCGAATTTTTGCTTCTCTTTTCTGTTTCTTATTTTTATTGCTTTCTTTTGTATTTTGCGTTTGACACCGCAAGGGAGACCCAGGAAAAATGGGATAACTCAAATGAAAATGATAAGGCTCTTCTAAGCTGCCTTGTTCTTAAAAGATACAAATTTAACAGAACAAAGGCTTTATTTTTCGTGTAATAAATAGCATCAGATTTATCTTTGCTGGTGGCAGTGGCGTCGTGTGGTTCAATAATTTGCTATGTACCATTGTTAGTTGGATTCTCCCAATTGTTAGTTAAAAATCATAATATCTTGATAATATGGCAACATATGTGGTAGTTTAAACTTAGTAGAAAGAAAACCCAGAAAATATCCTTCAATCTCAAAAATTTTTTTTTTCGAAAAATCAATTTTTTTTAAAAATTTCAAAGTAAAATAACTCCGTTATATTGGACTTATTTAAAAAGCGGTAAAGAGAAAATATGTTTTTTTTTCTTAAATGTCACAAAAAACTATTTTTTGCGACGTGATTGACAATATAAAAAAGTAATTTGAACGCCTAGGCATAAAAGTAAAGCACTTTTACGCCTAAGCATAAAAAGTACGAAAATATATTTTTAAACTAATACAAAGTGTCAAATTCAACGAGCGTAACCATAGTTTCTCGATATATATATGATTACATAGAAGGTATGAATTTTAAATCTTTTTATAATATTTGGAACGATTGAAATCGTTTAAAAACTTATTTGTGGCGTTTGAAAAAAATAGCAGGTTCTATTTGGAGTTCGGAGACTTTTTGTGCCTCGGCTGTATGTCAAACGTACAGCATCGCCGCAAAAAGTGTCATATTTTTACTCCTAATAAAACAATACCGGGTGCGTCTCGAAAGTGACTCACCCCCATAACTTTTTTGTTTTTCGAGATGAAAAAACGAGATTTGGTATGCTTAGTATAGTATATGACATAAATTAGGATTAATTGACGAATTGAATCGTTTTTGGTCACTTTCTGCTTTACCGGAAATGACTACAATAATTTTTGATTTTTAAATGACACCATATTTTTTACATTATTCGATAGAAAATGACACTCTGAATAGAATTACATATCATATGTCAACTTTTGACAGTTTTGCTTTTAAAAAAATCGTATTTTAAATTTCAATCCAGAGTACCATGGCTGTGCTGAAAACACTAATTTTTAATCAAGGAGCCTTGAAAAAATAGTTGTGATCGTCTAATGTTTTTCGTGTCTTGCCCTGACCGGTTAAAAGATGCCCAAATCGCATTTTTAATCATATCTCAATTTTTTCAAACGGAACGAGGGTGGTTCATTAGCATATTTGGTAAAAGCATTTTTTTACGAATAATTTGGTACCACACACTTGGTATTTCGAGTCAAGTTGTCGTTATGAACCGCATGTTACAATTTCAAATAAACCATATGCGAAAATGTCAAAAGTTGACATATATGTCATTCTATTTAGAATGTCATTTAAAAATCAAAATATGTAATCATTTCCGGTGAAACAGGAAGTGACCGAAAACAATTTAATACGTCAATCAATCCTAATTTATGTCATATACTAACATACCAAATCTCGTTCTTTTATCTGAAAAAATAAAAAAGTTATAGAGGTGAGTCACTTTTGAGACGCACCCGGTATATAATTCTTTTATCGAGATCTATCAATCCTGAAAATATTTGCACTTATTTCTGACTCACCCTGTAGTGTACAAAAAGAGTATCTACATGAAATATATTTTTTACCTAAATCAATTTATTTTGCACAAAACGTGAAAATTACTAACAAAATAAAGCCGAATTCGAGATATTTTTTTCTGTATTACATAGTCGATTCTGCGTTGCTCTTATTTGTCAACCAAGTCGGTACGTGACTATATTTTATATATTTCCACCTTATATCTGTGCGTTTTTTCTTACTTTTTATTTCTTTTTCTGTCTTTCTTATTCTGCACTTGACACCGCAGGGGAGATCAACGTAGAATGAACTAAGTGAAATGGAAACGATAATGCCTGTTATCTGAGCGACATTTCTTTTCTAAAAAATACAAATTTTCCGGAACAAAAGCCATCTTTTTTGCTTAAGGGATGACAGTTTTTTTTCGAGTTTAATCGGCTGATAACATTCTTTTTTGAGGCGCTTTATTTTGAATTGGCGTGTACCCGCGACTTCGTTCACGTCGAATTAATTATTTGTAATGGTGATGATAAAGCAAAGCAAGAATTTCCATTAACATACAAACTGGAAATGGCGATATTATTATATAACTTGGTATTATTTGAGGGGTAGTTTCATCTCGTTGGAATTTGACTTACGAAAAATCCGTTTGCCAAAAATAAGCTTTTACGTCAATCAGTTTAAGCAGAATCGTGGTTAATCAATTACCCAACTTTTTGGAACACCCTGTAAGATTTTTTAAAAAATTTCAAAATATGTAAAAAAAACAAAATAAATTATGCGTGTCCAAGCGTTTTCCCAAAAGACTAACCGTTTTTTAAATAACAAATATTGTAATATTTGAGAGGCGTTTTCACCCTCTTGGAATTCAAGTTTCGAAAAATCTCTTCTTATCGAACCTCTACACCCTAAAGTCAATCCGTTTTCCAAAAATCAGCTTTTTACGTCAAGCGCTTTAAGCAGGATCGTGATTAATCAACGATCAGATTTTTCAAAACACCCTGTATGCATTTTTAAAAAATCTTAAAATATGTAAAAAAAATAAAATAAAATATACGTGTTTAAGCGTTTTTCGGAAACTTGACCGTTTTTTAAATAAAAAATATTGTAATATTTGAAGGGTGGTTTCACCCCCTTGGAACTGGAATTTCGAAAAATCCCTTCTGATCGAACCTCTACACCCTAGAATCAACCTGTATGCCAAAACTGAGCTTCTTACGTTGAGTGGTTTGAGCAGGATCGTGATTAATCAGTGAGTCAGTCACTTATGGATTTTATATATTAGTATAGATTTCTAAACTAATATCTCTTTATTTTAATATTATTAATTTGACGTCTCTGTGGTCCATTTATATTAAATTCTCAAGCTGGAGAACATTACTCTGTGAAATTTTATATTTCTAAAAATAATGTATAAAGCCGAGATAACAGAGTATCATCGTTCCTATTTCACGTAGTCGATTTAGTCCACAGGTCTTCCTTGCGGTGCACAGCGCGAAATGGGAGAAAACAAATCGGGAAAAAGAAGGAAAAATAAGGAAAATGGCGCGGCCAGAAGGTGAAAATATCTGAAATATAGTCACGCGCCAACCGGGCTGACAAATAGTTGAAACACGCGGCCGACAATACAAAGGATTTTCTCCAATACGACTTTTCAGTTTAAAGCTTTTATTGTTTTCGTGAGAATAGTACGGATTGGTTTCGTACAAGAAAAAAAAATGTGTGTGCACTATGTGCGCATATTTGAAGTGAAACTTCCTATTTCCTTGGTCTGTCTGTCCATTTGAGTACTCCATTTGGCTATCTCAATCCATGTGCCTAGTTGGGTTCCAATCGACCTATAATTGATGATTTTGTCCCACCCTGATGAAGATGTAAACGAAACGTCGGGTCGTATCCAACGTTTCTTACGTCAAAACTAACTGTCACAGTGACACGTGTCGTACACGGTCAAGTTGGCCTCGTTCCAATCAATCGACATACCATTTACCCCATCGCGCGTAAAGAAATTTCACTTCAAAAAGACACATATAAAATTGTACTATTTTTGTTACAAAATATGTCATGTTAAAAGAGGTTACGGGGATCTTATGTGATATTATGATTACTTTAGGTTTGTCCAAAAAAATCCTTTATGGGTATTTCGCCACTGCACTGTAAGAAAAATCTACAAAATAAAATAGTTATTTTTTGTAAACACTTCTGCGTTAAACCTAAACGGACACTGCTTGTCATAAGTTATGTTCACAGTAATAAAAATTTGCCCTACAAAGAAAAAAATGCTTAACGTTTCGGAAAGTTTATCCCTTTCCGTCGTCGGAAGCAAAAAAATTTAAAGAATAAAGAAAAAAACTATTTAAAACATTTAAATTTAATTTTAACAGAACGTCAACGGTTTCTTGTAGACGTGTCTGTTTTAAAAAAAGTAAAGTGTTCTCGAATAGTTAAATTTAAATATTTTAAATAGTTTTTTTCTTTATTCTTTGTATTTTTTTTTTGCTTCCGACGACGGAAAGAGATAAGCTTTCCGAAACGTTAAGCATTTTTTTCTTTGTTAGGCAAATTTTTATTAGTGTAAACATAACTTCTGACAAGCAGTGTCCGTTTAGGTTTAACGCAGAAGTGTTAAAAAAAAACTATTTTATTTCGTAGATTTTTTTTGCAATGCAGTGGTGAAATACACATAAAGGATTTTTTTGGAGAGATGAATCAGCCACATAGGCATAGACATTTTTTACTTTAGGTTTGGTCACCGGATACGCATACTACAATGGTAGTAGATTTTTTTCTAACATCGTATTTTATTCAAAATTTTAAAATTTCTCGAGGAACTCGAAAAATTCTAGTCGAGAGTTCTCGTTCCTCGAGAAATCAGAAACTCTATTCCCGAGAAACATCCTCTATTAATGGATTACTCTGTAAAAATCTTATAATATGACCTTTTGGATTGTCTTTCTCTTCGGAGTAGTTGTGAAGAAATAAGTTTTAAATTGAATTTTATACTAATAATATTATTTAGACTTTCTAAAAAAATAACCGAATATACCGGGTGTTTCTCACAAGCGGATCACCCCTATAACTTTTTTACTTTTCCAAATTAAAAATCGAGATTTGGTACGTTAATAGATGACATAAATCAGGGTTGATTGACGTATTCAATTGTTTTCGGCCACTTCCTGCTTCACCGGAAATTATATATATAGTACCAAATTATTTGTAAAAAAATATTTTTCCAAATATGCTAACGAGCTACCCTTGTTCCGTTTAAAAAAATTGAGATATGATTAAAAATACTATTTGGGCATATTTTAATCGGTCAGGACAAGACACGAAAAATATTAGACGATCAAATTTATTTTTCAAAGATTTTTTCATTTGATTACAAATTAGGGTTTATAAGACTGCAATGGTACTCTAAAATGTTACAAGTTGACATATGATATGTCATTCAATTCAGATTGTCAGTTTCTATCAAATAAAGTAAAAAAAATACCGAGGGAGCCATTTAAAAATCAAAAGTTCTAGTCATTTCTGGTGAAACAGAAAGTGATCCTAAACAATTGAATACGTTAATCAATCCTAATTTATGTTATATACCGACGTACCATATTTTGTTATTTTATATGAAAAAATAAAAAAGTTATAGGGGGTGAGCCACTTGGTAATATTAATTGAATAAAGGATAATAGTAAAGTGACAAATTAAAACAAATAATATTTTAGAGGTATTTTTTAAAATTAATTTGATAATTTAGAAGGATGCAGTCTAAATTTGTTCTAGAAAATTTGATATATTTTGAAAATTTTCTACTATATTTCTTAATTTTTATAGGTATATATTTTTTCATATTTTGCCAGTGCCTCCACATCCTTTTTATGAACTCATTTCCCGATGCCGACATTTTCTTAATAAACATCGTCAAATTTCGGGAAAACTTCATTTAAGTTTGGTAGATTGCTAAAGACGACGAGGGGCAATATCAATCACAACAGTTGACAAGAAAATTACACAGTACGAAATTAGGATACTTTTTTGCCAATTTGTGTTTTTTTTAAAGAACTGCGTATCAAAGTCATTAAGGTTTAATTTCCCTCATGTCGAAGTTTGATTTTTATTTCTTTTGACAAAAAATTTTAACAAGAAATATATTATTTCTAAGAATCTTATTGGCTCGATTATAGGTAATGTAAGTAAGTCTGAACGACATCATATGGAAAAATAAATACATAGGTGTCGAGGTCAAGTCAATAATATTCAAGGCTGTTGTCAGACCCATAATGACCTACACAGACAAAAACAAAAAGATTCTTGGAAACAGGCGAGATGAAAATTCTACGAAAAATCACAGGTAAAACGCTGCTAGATAGAGAACGAAGCGACAACATAAGGCAAACATGCAAAGTGGATAACATTAATGAATGGGTATTGGGCAGAAGACGCGAATGGAATGAACATATAAGCCGAATGGACGGGGGAAGAATGGTAACGAGAGCTCGAGACAAATCACCACTGGGAAGAAGAAGTACGGGAAGGCCAAGAAAAAGATGGTGTGATAACCTTACCATCGATTGAAACTGTAGGCATGATGTGGAGAATGAACAGACAATCTGCCTAATATAGAGCAGGAAGAACAAGAAGATTATTGGTAATTTAGATGAGAAATAGATAATATACCTACTAAATATAACAATATTTTGCACTTATTATGAGTTATTCAAAAATAGAATATTTTTTATAATTACAAAAATAATATACCTAATATTTCCTAAAACTCATTCTGCTAGGATCATTAAGATATTCATCATCATCATCATTCTCAGCTTATTTAACCATTTTCAATTGTGGTGTAGCCTTGTCGCCCTACATGTTTAGATACTTTTTTTTCTCTTTGTAGCTTGGTCTATTGTTATCTATTGTTGGCTATGCGGACCCAAGTTATCCCCCCTAATTACCTAATATCATGGTCCCATCTCAGGTTTGGACTTTCTCTAGGTCTCTTAATTCCTCGTGAGTATCATGCTGTAATTTTTTTGGTCCATCTGTTATCCGTCCTTCTTGTCAGGTGTCCTGCCCATTACCACTTGAGGGATTTGACTCTGTGGATGACATCTATTATCTGGGTCTGTTGTCGTATCCACTCTATTCTTTTACGGACTTGCTTGGTTATTCCCAGCATATTTCGTTTCACTGAGCTTTGTGTGACCTGCATTTTCCTTATAATGTTCGTTTTAAGTGTCTAAATTTCGCATGCATAGGTCATGACTGGTAGTACACATTGGTCGAATGTTTTCTTCTTCAGCTAAAATGGAATTCTAGATTTGAATATCATTGAGTACCTTTCATAAGTACTCCATGTTAATTTAATTCTTCGGTTGATTTCTGGTAGTAGAGATCCCGAGATGCGTATAAGTGTTATTTACTAGAATGTCTTTTCTGTCTACTAGTTCGTTGTAGATTACTTTAGTTTTTGCTAAATTCAATTTGAGACCTACCCACCAAGCAAAAAACCTCACATTACATTTGCAACATTGCAGTCAATCCCCAAATAGTTAGCTTTGTAATGTTGATTTCTAAACGTCGTGTCGTGATTGATGAAACCTTGCTACAGAAACATTGTTTTTTAATGGTGATTAAAACGTTTTTTCTACAACATTGTAACAAAGATTCAAATAAAAGATCCGCGAAGTTAATAATAATTAATAATATAACAAATATACAATAAGATCGAATAAAACGGCGTCTAGTTGGCTTGGAAATGAGTATCGATGACATTCTCCATATAATTGTACATAAAAAATGACAGCGATTTGAAGGGGGCCTCAAAGATTACTGTCACAAGAGGTAAGTTTCTCATGGTTCTTTATTACAACTGATTGTTTTTATTTTTACCACTTTAGAAATGATTGGATATAGATTTCAAAACTTTACCGAAGAGGAATTTGAAACCATGAATAAGACAATTCAACATGCGAAGACAAAATATGAAAGATCCAAAAAATCAATTAAAATATAAGTTTGCTTTTCCTTGTACATATATTTAATGTTATACTTTCCTTTTGTATTTTTGAATAAGAAATATATAATAATGTTTATACTGTACCTATATACATATATATTGTATTATTTCAGACCTTCAACTTTAAGATTTTTTTTAGAAATTCGATTCAAGAGGTCAGAGTTGAGTAATTCCTTATTTAATGAGCAGCCGAAAAGATCAGTAAGTCTCAGTACTCAGTACTTAACAGTATTTTTGATATTTTTGAAACAAGTAAGTGATAAATTTCTAGTTTTTATTTGTTTTTTTTTTCAACTTGATAAATTCGACTTTCTTGGTAGGGATATATTTACCGAGCATTTTTAATTTTTCTAAGTCAATGGATATAGAGATATGCATATTTTTATCAATATTGTTTATGTTTTTCGTCAATACAATATTAGTAAAAGTAGGTATATTATACCTATCTGAAAGTCTACAATTAATACCCATTAATGTTTCTGTTGATTATAACCTATTACTGATGTATTATTGTTAACATAAAATTGCATAAAATTGCTAATGTTGCTAATGAAATGGTTTTTTATTGCAAACATTATCTATTTTTTGCTATATTATTTTAGCAATAAGCCAGTTAATAAGTTATAACAAAATAGAAAGTTTAATGGATAATAAATTTTGAAACATAGGTACAATATAATTTTACCAATATTGTATATATAAAATTAACAATATTACTAATACATCTCAAATTAGTACTTTCCTGAACGTTACATTAGCAACGTTTCAATAATATTGTATTTAACAACCTTGCACTGCAATGTAATTTGGCGGAAGATTAAGCTGCCCTACCACCTTGCATAAACCTCCCTACAATGAAAAAAGCAATGTTACACCTTGCTTTGCGAAGTTTTGGCAATGTTCCAGCAATACATTATGCTTGTTGGGTATACTTTATTGCTAGCTGTATTGAGTTCGTTAATTTGTGTTTGTA
Source organism: Sitophilus oryzae (assembly GCF_002938485.1). Lineage (NCBI taxonomy): Eukaryota > Metazoa > Arthropoda > Insecta > Coleoptera > Curculionidae > Sitophilus > Sitophilus oryzae. The sequence goes on from NW_022146501.1 coordinate 8,093,311, forward strand.
GTTCTTCAGGACTATTTGCAATTAGGACTCTGTCATCAGCGAATCTTAGTTGGTTAAGATATTCTCCATCTATTTTTAAACCTTTGTTGGTCCAGTCTAGTTGACGGAATACTTCTTCTAGTGTTGCTGTAAATAGCTCTGAGGATATCGCGTCTTACTGTTGTACCTATTTATTATTATTCCCATTATGCCCATTCAACAAACATATTTATTAAATTCCAAGTATATATTCGATATTAATGACTATCAAATACAAGACATGAATAATGTAGGGCACTTTAGAAAATTTATTCCCAATAAATATCGTTCTAATGAAATGAAAGGTGCAGAAAAAAACTCTTGAATTGATTATTATGCTTTATATGCAGCCAGTTCAATAGACCATTATTATGAATTATGCAACTGGTGACTATAGTAGGTACTTATAATATGAAATTTACACTTATTTATATCTTTTTGAGTATTGGTATCTTATGAGGTCATTAAATTGAATCATATACTACGTACATATACACTTGAATAGCTACATACAATAATATAGCATGAATTACTCGAGATGCGATAGTTCAATAAACAATTTAAGCAGCCAGTTTTTAGCTATTCGATAGGTTGAATTTTGTCGTTCGGTTTTTTATCAGAATAAATCATAATATACAGGGTGGTCCGAACTGTATTCCTGAAACTTCGGCAGCATATTCTGCACGTAAAAATCAGTAAAAAAGTTCGTATAAACTTATGTCCTAAAATGCTTCGTTTCGGAGATACAGGGTGTAGAAGTTTGATTTTTATTTCGATTTTTTTGAAATAATTTTTGGAAGTTTTTTAACATGAGAAACTTGATTTAGATGTCAATATGACACCTACTTGTAGGGGGCGCCACCTACATGTGTTTAATGCTTTGGAGAGTAATAACTTTTTGTCCGTCCCTGTATTACACTACTGAGTAAAAAAATATATGTACATTTACGCCTTATTTTACGACATATGATATGTCATTCGATTCAGAGTGTCATTTTCTATCAAATAAAGTAAAAAAATGCCGAGGGTGTCATTTACAAATCAAAAGTTGTAGCCATTTCCGGTGAAACCGGAAGTGACAGAAATCAATTGAATACGTCAATCAATCCCAATTTATGTCATATTCTAACATAGCAAATCTCGTTATTTTATCTGAAAAAATAAAAAAAGTTATAGGGGTGAGCGACTTTTGAGACGCACCCGGTATAACTTTTCTATTTATTATGTTTTTGTTAATCTCGTTACAAATGGGATAATGGACCTTACTCTATTGTTGACTCACCCTGTACATGTCTACATGGAACGTATCTATTAATTAATTAACTGGGTAGTTTTTATAAAGTTTACCCTTCTCCATTCACCGTCCGTCCTTTAAACTGCAGAACGATACAGGGGGTAAAAAATCACAATTTTACCCCTCCCCTCATTTCCCTGTTTTCTACCGCATTGGACAGTCCCCCGTGTCGTGTGAAGCGAAATTGGGTGATAAATATTAAATGTAAAGAGAAAGAGGGGGTACAGTGGGACAAGGGGGGGTGGCCAGTGACGAAGGGACAAAGTTAACTCGGGTTTGCGTGAAAAGGGTAATTTTTAACAGTGATTTTTCTGTCTCCGAGGAATAGAAGACGAGTACACATGATCCCCCAGGTCGTATATTATTTAATATTAATGCCCTGCGATGGAATTTTCGGTGTTTTGAGAAAATTAGTATCATTTAGAATACTTGGTGGCTTGGTGTTGAAAAATAAACTATAGGGTAGACTTGAATAGATTACGAAAAAAGTGATAGCAATATAAAGTATCACCAGAGTATCTCATTTAAACTAAACTACTGATTCACTAATTGGGATTATACAGGGTGGTCCGAACTGTATTCCGGAAACTTCGGTAGCTTATTGTGCAGATAAAAATAAGTAAAAACGTTCGTATAAATGTATGTCCTAAAATGCTTAGTTTCGGAGATACAGGGTGTATAAGTTTCATTTTTATTTCGATTTTTTTCAAATAATTTCTGAAGTAACGTCAATATTACGTTGAAAATTGGTGTCTGGAAGTTTTTTCACATGACAAATTTGATTTTGATGTCAATATGAGTACTATTTGTAGGGGGCGCCACCTAAATGCGTTTTAACTGTTTTTAAGAGTAGTAACTTTTTGTCCGTACCTGTATAAAACAACTGAGTGAAAAAATATACATTTCCGTGATTTTTTACGTAAAAAATATCTCTCGGTAAAACTCGTTAGGAACAACCGTTCTCAAGATATTTAGAATGGAAATAGCCAATACATGTCATTATTGACAAAAAATAAACATGTAGAGTAGATAAACTAGTTATTTGACTGAAATGATTTTTTAAATTTAATTTTTTTAAATTAATCATAAACTTTTCTTCGAAAAAATGATGATAAAACAGTTTCTGTTGAACTTTTGGCACAAAAACATTTCAAATTTATGATGTCAATCTAATAACTATTTAGTCAACATGTTTAATTATTTATGTCAATGATGACAGGTATTGATAATTTCGATTTCAAATATCTCGAGAACCATTACTCGTAGCGATTTTTACCAAGACACTTTTTTTAAGTAAAAAACGTCTTAAATGTATATTTTTTTACTTAATAGTTTTATACAGGTACGAACGAAAAGTTATTACTATTCAAACAAGTTAAAAACTATGTAGGTGCGCCCTCTACAAGCAGGAGTCAAATTTCTCATGTCAAAAAACTCCCAGACAGCAATTTTCATCTAAATATTGACGTTACTTCAGAAATTATTTGGAAAAAATCAAAATAAAAATGAAATTTCTACACCTTGTATCTTCGAAACTAAGCATTTTAGGACATACATTTATACGACCTTTTTTACTTATTTTTATCTGCAGGATATGCTGCCGAAGTTTCCGGAATATAGTTTGGACCACCCTCTATAAGTACAGAGGTGACAATATTTGGAGCAATTGTAGATTTTCTTGAAAATAATCGAAAATATCAGTCAACACCCTGGTGTCATATTTAATTTTATTGTAAGCCTTATACTAATAATTCGGATTTTATGGTTAACTGAACTGAGATATTCTCTTAATATGACGATAATTAGGACATTATCCATAGTAATTCTATACCTACAAAATATAGGGACACCCTGTTTAATGCAATTCTAGTAGATCCTTCAAAATAAGTTTGCCTTCTCCACTAGTCAAAATCCACAAACTATAACAACCTGGTCCCTACAATAGCTGACCGACAGGTATAATTGGATAACTTGGCGTTAGTTATGGCGCAGCCGATGAATGAATAGCCTGCAGGTTTCAATTGCGGTTGGAATTGATTAACGTTTGCCACTCCTGTCCGGTCCGTTCTGTCCCAGGAATTATTCAATGCGACCCTATTAGTGTCGTGCACGCCTAGAACACGCGTACACTAGCCGGACACATTGTCGAGGACAGGGAGGTGGAGATACGTCAACGCCTACGGTTTGTTTCACCTTTTTGGGGTGGAGGAAACTGGCATAACTTTTACTATATTTGAAAAGAATTAGTAACTTAGATGTTATAGGCTTGGTGCATTCTCCGCCGGTGCTGCCACTGATATACAGGGTGGACCATTGAAAACTTACAATGGCTATAATTCTTAAACCATAAAAGATATCAAAAAAATAAAAAATACCGTTTCTATAATATCAAGGAGTAATATATATGACGTATTTCTTGAACCACCTCGACCTACCCCTTAGGCGGCACCCCTACTCACTTGAAAATCTTAAATGGCAACACCCCATTTATGGCGCCTTTTTGGAAATCCCATTAAAAATGCTAAACGATGATCATAAAGTTTTTAGGGTGAAATTGAAAAACTACCCCTTACGCGAAAAATTAGGTGGACATTAATGCAAAAAGTGATTTTGGGACCCAGCTAAATTAGTCAAATGAGGTATTTTTCAAACCACCCCGACCCACCCCTAGGTGCCACCCCCTCACTTCTAATCTCATCAATGCCATTTTGAAATCATTGCCATTTTGAAGCTAAAAATAAAAAAGGCAACACAAAGATGTTTTACTAATCGTTCAGCCTAATTTTGCGATAACGCAAATTCTTCCTGAACATCTATTTTTTTACTTTCAACAAACAGGAATCTTAAAACGTTTTCTTAAAAAATCTTTGCGTTTTTGCACTGTCTTCTATCGATTTTCAATCATTTGCAAATTTGGTGTTGTTTTAAACCTTTATTTGATTCGCTTATTTGAAAGAAAAATGGTTTATACTGTGAAAGAAAGAATTCAAATAGTTTTTCATTATGGTATTGAAGGTATGTGCTATTTGGAAACGGTTATGTTACGTTTATGTTAGAGATTTGATTCTAAAGTTTCAAACAGGGCCCAGGGTACTGAATGAAGAAATGCAGATGGAAGTTATTGGTCAGGTATCGGTCAATCCAGAAGCATCAACATGCCAGTTGGCATCAATCACAGGTATACCTCGAACATCTGTCAGAAGAGTATTGAAAATGCACTCCTATTTGTTGAAAGTAAAAAAATAGAAAATAAGGAAGAATTTGCGTTATCGCAAAATTAGGCTGAACGATTAGTAAAACATCTTTGTATTGTCTTTTTTATTATCTACATTTTTTATTTTTAGCTTCAAAATGGCAATGGTTTCAAAATGGCATTGATGAGATTAGAAGTGAGGGGGTGACACCTAGGGGTGGGTCGGGGTGGTTTGAAAAATACCTCATTTGCCTCATTTAGCTGGGTCCCAATTTGTAACTTATACTGAAACATTACTTTTCTCATTAATGTCCACCTAATTTTTCGTGTAAGGGGTAGTTTTTCAATTTCACCCTAAATATTTTATGATCATCGTTTAGCATTTTTCATGGGGTTTCCAAAAAGGCGCCACAAGTGGGGTGTTGCTATTTAAGATTTTCAAGTGAGTAGGGGTGCCGCCTAAGGGGTAGGTCAGGGTGATTTAAAAAATACGTCATATGTATCCCCCCTCGATATTATAGAAACGGTATTTTTTATTTTTGTGATATCTTTTTTGGTTTAAAAATTATAGCCATTGTAAGTTTTCAGTGGCCCACCCTGTATACAAATACACAGGTTTAAATAGCGAGTATACGACCAGGGGCGCAACTAGACATATACTTTTGGAGGGGCTCAAGTCTTTTGAGGGGGCTTAGGTCACTATAAGATAAGATTCATGTGAGGTTAAAACCAATTTTATACGACACGTACTGGTTATCTGGGAGGTTTAATTCGTTTTTCCCTATCAAAAAATAAAAAAGTTATAGGGGTGAGCCACTTTTGAGACGCACCCGGTATATGTATAAAATTATTCTACCAAAATGTATTACTCCAACTTCAGAAACAATAGCATCACTGTAAATTTTTTATATTACGGACATTTTATTTTGACACGGAAATCTAACATTTGTTTAAACAAATTAAAATATTACAAAATAATAATATAAACAAATATTAATTAAAAAAAAATACAAAAATAAAAAAAAATGTTTATAAACAAATTCACAAAACAGAATTTTGAAATCTGTAAAACTTCCCATTTGTAAATTTTAGGCTTTAGAAAAAAATATATCCATACTAAATTTAAAATAGAACACCCACATTTAGGGGGTGTATTTGTATATTATTTATACCCTGTACAATATAAAAATTCCGCCACGCAATTTGAAATGAATTGATTATTAGGAATGTATAGCCATTATCCATTACAATGTATTATCCTTAACAATGTTTCTTTAAAATTACTGATAGTCTGAAGCCAATAAAATCATTCTTTTTATGATTTCACAGTGATTGCAAATAATTATTTTATTTATAACAATATCAGTTCTTCAGAATAATTACGTGTAATAATGTGTACCTATAGAAGTATACCTAGAGATACTTTTATCACATTTTACAACTGCATTTTTGTATTGAGCGTTCTACAATCTCCCGTAAACTATCAATCACAGACTTCTGATCACGGGCCCCTATGATTGCTGTACCAGCCACTATCATGTTTGCACCAGCCTAAAAACATAAATAAATGACAAAAATACTAATAAAATTAATGAATGCTTTACCTCAGCACATGCAGTGATTGTATTTAAGCCTACACCACCATCAACTTCGATATCTAGTAACGGATAATTGTGCCTCAACCATTGTACCTTAGGTATCATGTCATTCATAAATTTCTGTCCCCCAAAACCTGGTTCAACTGTCATGATTAAAATCATGTCTGCATGATCAATAAACTGCTTCACAGCTTCAGTATCTGTTCCTGGTTTTAAAGCCAGACCCACTTTCATTCCGGCCTCTCTAACTTTTCGACATAGTGGAAGGACGTCTTTTAAAACAGGTTCTATATGAAATGTGTACAGATTTACACTTGCATCAGCCATAGGTTCGATCCACTGAAATACATAAGAGATGTTATTACAGTTGAGGGTTGGAACCTTTGGTGTTACACAGCAAAATAAAACACTAAATCACCACAATACATCAAAAAACTTTTACTTTTGCACTGGAAAATTTGATGTCTATAGGAAGAATACCACTACACGCAGATCATTGATGTAATCGGGAAAGTCTATGAGAAACTCATCAATACGCGACTCTTGGAAGAAATTAGGAAGAAAGGAAATGGTATGCATCCCAACCAGTATGGATTTGTAAAGGGGAAATTTACCACACATGCAATGAAGAAAATATCCGATATCGTGAAAAGAAAAGCCACTTGGCATAATGCTTTGATTTTAGTCGACGTTAAAAATGCATTTAATTGCGCGTCATGGGAAATAATTATTAAAGAACTTAGAAGATGGGGCATAAGTGGTTATTTGGTGAACATAATAAGAAGCTATCTTGACAATAGATTTATAGTTCTTAATAGAGAAGATGAAAGAGAGGTATTCGGTGGCGTCCCACAGGGCTCGGTGCTGGGGCCAACTCTGTGGAACATATTATACGACAGTGTCATGGAGCTTCCTGTACCAGGTGGGACAAAGTTGATCTGTTACGCCGATGATCTTGCTGCGATAATAACAAAAAAAAACTAAAAGAAACAAAAAAATAAATGACCTCGATCTAATGCAGACTGTGGATGATACACTAAAGATCATAGCCAGATGGATGCGTGAGCACAGACTCGAAATACCTGTGGAAAAATCAGAGGCGATTTTACTGAGCCGCAAGAGAAAAGTTGACCATATAAGGTTTAATTTTAAGGATATAATAATACATCCAGTAAAGCAAATCAACTATCTTGGATTTCATATACACCGTGCACTCACCAAACCAAACCGTGCACTCACGATGGGCCTGCACATCAAGGAGGTGTGTTTGAAATCACAACGAACTGCTAAGGCGTTGTCCGCAATACTGCCAAACGTTCGGGGCCCAACACCAGCAAAGAGAAGAGTGTTAGCATATGCGTGCCAGAATATTATTATGTATGGAGCACCTGTGTGGAACGAAGTAACCAATATGCACGTAAATAAAAAAAGACTTGAAGGTGCACAGAGAATCATGGCTTTGAGGGTCTGCTCGGCGTATCGGACAACTTCAACTGAGGCAGCCTTGGAGATATCGGGTTTCGTGCCCCTGCATCTTCTCTCAAGAGAAAGAGAACGACTCTTTCTCAAGGGTGAAGTACAAACCAGGGGAAGTAGAGAGATGGAGAGAAACCGCTCAGTGCAGCAGTGGCAGGCAGAATGGGAGGTATCGCAAAAAGGAAGATGGACATATAAGCTCATCCCAAATATAAATATGTGGATTAAAAGAGAGCATGGAGAGGTAAACTTCTATCTTACTCAAATATTAAGCGGTCACGGAAATTTTGGGAGTTACCTGTGTAAAATTGGAAAGAGGGAAGTCGCGGAATGCCGATACTGTGCTGAACCCAAAGATACTCCAGAACACACAATGTTTGCTTGTCCAAGATGGGAACAGGAAAGATGTGAGGCACGCATGACGATTGGTGGCAACATCTCCGCAGATACCTTCTTAAAATCGGTAACAGAAAGAAGAGAAAACTTTGAAGCCATCTCAAAACTGGCCCAAAATATACTAGTGGCAAAATACAGCGAAGAGCAGGGGTAATGAAACAAAAAGAACAGTCCGGCGTCTATTTGAGGAGATGCGTCCAGCGGGTCCAGGTAGACATGGCAGGAGCGAGGGGGTGATGTTTAGTGGGTAGTGTCCTCCAGGCAGCTTAAGGAGAGATTGAGTCCCACACGCTGTACGTAAAGGTATTTTACACCTCCGAAAAAAAAACTACACGCAGATATATTCCTAATGAATCATATCATAGTGTTGAACATAAAATGGCTAGTTTAAATTTTTTAGTTCATAGATTATTTAGTTTTCCACTTACCAACGAAAGATATGAAATAGAAAGAGATTACATTAGGAATGTAGCTGAGTGTAATGGACATTCTCCGTCACTAGTTGATAAAATAATTAGAAAACGGTATAGGTTAATGATTTCTGTAAATTCGACTTTTCAAGTGGAGAAAGACACGTCAAAATATTTTTCAATACCGTTTTATAGAGAGTTATCCCGTGGTCTAAAAGGAATTTTTAAGAATGTCAATTATAAACTTGTGTATAGTGCTAATAATAAATTGCAACAATTATTAGGTAATCCAAAGGATAAAACACCTCCACTGGAAAGGTCAGGTATTTATGAAATTTCTTGTAAAGACTGTAATCAGAAATATGTTGGGCAAAGTAGAAGATCAATATTAACCAGATTTAAAGAACATTTAGCTCAGATAAGATATAGTAGACCGGATAAATCTTGCGTTGCTGAACATATTGTTGATAAAGAACATTGTATAGATCTTAATAATTTTAAATCAATTAAACAAGTCTCAAATTACAGGCAATTAGATTGAAAGCATCAGAATTAGTAAATGTAAAGATAGTATGAACAGGGACAACGGTCCAATTCCTTCAAGTTCTTTGTTCCTACTGCTCTAGTGGCGGAAAGCTAACTGTTACGCTCGGTGGGCTCTGACTCGGTTGGCTAGATCTTGCCACACTCACTGAGCGAGTATATAAACGCTCAACTTGTAGATTGTACTTTAGTTTATAATCATCTGCTGATGATGCTAACATAGTTAGCGAAACGCGCGTCCAGTGTAAAAGTAAAGGTGTTTTGGTGTATTGTGGTGATTTAGTGTTTTATTTTGCTAAGAGATGTTATTTTGGTTCTGGATTCGAACAGTGGGAAAAATATACCTGCTCTGGATTCTGTACCATCATATGAGTCTCGAAAAAGGCATGTGGTATTTTTCCTCTTAGGCATTTTACTACTGGGTGGCCAAAGGTTAAGTTGGGTACAAAGTGACCATCCATAACGTCCAAATGAAGGTAATCGGCACCATTGTCTAAGAGCCTCTGGGATTCGGCATAGAGCTGTGATAGATCCGAGTTCAAAATCGAAGGTCCTATCTTACATTTCAGAGAATTCCTTTTCATATTTCCGGGAAAATATCGTTAAATCGCTAACTTTGACAACAGAACATACTTTGAATTTTGAGTTTTGACACTGACTTCCTCTTCTTTTTATTTTTAAAGCGTTTTTCTGAAGGTCGTTAATTATATTCATGCATGGTCGACGGCATAGGTTGACGGGAAGAGGACTCCAATCCTTGACAGTTCTGTTTGATTTGATTCACTCTTTGAATAAGAAGACTAAGGAAGGAGCATAATGCTATCCATGTATTCATGCATGGTGGGCGGAAAAGCCACCATAAAAGCTCTCTAGGGTGGGGATCCTTGATAGTTCTGTTTGACGATTCATTTGACAGATTTGAATTTGATTTGAAATTTTGTGGATTTGTCAGTTTTTACGGAGCTTATTTTATGTTATTTATTATTAATTCTACTACTGATAGTTGTATAAAGGTAGTAAATCTAGATGGAAATTGTGGCAGAACTTAAATTAACAGTGACACTATCGCGATTTATCGAAAAAGACTCTAAAATAGTTGGTTGTGTAGCGTGCGGTAGATCTCGGCAAAAATTGAGTGAAATAATGGAACAACTTTTCGCTAGTAAGTGACTATATAATATACATACGTGTAGTAAACCGATCATTTATGAAATTCACTTAAATTAACTAAATTATATATTTTTCTTTGCATTTTAGCTTTTATTTATTACTTGTCAAAGATTAGATGTCAAAGAATTTAGATACGTTAATTTGACTTACCTGCTTCAGTAGCGTATCGGATGTTTGTGGTAATAAATACTTATTATAACTTATCTATTTTTATTAGAATTATATATTTTTATAACAATTTTAATAACTACCAACATTTATTCACAACGTAAAATAAAACAACAAATTATTGAGTCTACCCCACGTCTACCCTACATCATAGTTTTACATTTTTTAAATAAAATTAGAACGACACTGATAAACCGGAATTTAAGTCGGCCATATTTGAGGCCCATCGCGGTGTACCTAAGATTTTTGATATGCTCCTTCCTTAGTCTTCTTATTCAAAGGATTCACTTGACCCATAGATAAAAGAAAATAATCTTCTATTAAGATAGATATGAAACTTAATAGTAAAATTTTGGGTCAAAGCGCCCCTCCGTGTTCTTAGTAGAGACTACGTTTAACTCAGCGCCTTCGCCTTTTCTGCTGTAAATATTTTTTATGTTTATATTTGATTTCAAAAGATTTAGTTTTAAAGTTACACTGATATATTAATATATCAGAGTAACTTTAATAAAACATAAGAATATATATATTTTACAGTTTATTAAATATAAATTTTGACTACAAGGTAGAAAGTAAATCACAATATTTGATAAAACTTATAAGTATACCATTTTTAGAGTTAATAAATAATGAAACTATTTCTGACTATGATATTTAAAATTTAGATAGATAGAATCTTAAAAAATATAACGGTATTTGTAGACGCAGGCCCAAATTCAATAAAAACCAAAATGTTTCCTGCGAAAATCGGGCTCTTTTCACAGAAAAGGTATTTTTTGATTTATCAACAATCATTGTCAAGTTGACAATATACAGAGTGTTTTCTAATTAGTCTAAAAAATTGTGGTGTGATTCCTCATGTATTCTTAAAACAATTTTTATATAACCATTGGGTCTAAAGTACTTTCTTTCTGATCTACAGGGTGTTAAAAATTAAAAAAAATCGATATTTTGCTTAACATAAATGGCACACTCTGCTTTTTTAAAGAAAATATATTTTTTTCTTGACTGGCCATCCTTTTTCAACAAAATTGATCTTTTGAGTTTTTCTGGTTCATCAAACTTGTGAAGGGTACACAAACGCATTTCAAATACATCTGAAAGTCAACCTTAAAGGTCGTTTAAGGTCTCACAACAAGGTTCTTTCTGGAATCACTCAAGGAGGTTTGAAAGCCACATATGTCAAGGTCAAGCGAACTGCGCATGTGGAGGAGCCCAATCGGCTAATATCTCCTACTAGTAACCTCTAAAAATTATTTTTCCTACCACTAGCGACATACCGTGTCTTTAGTGAGTACTAAATTATTTTATCAAAATTTCACCATATAAGTTTCCAGGCAATGACTTGACCTTATCTATGCACTTGACACAACTGAATTTGATTTGAAATTTTGTGGATTTGTCAGTCTTTACTGAGCTTATTTTATGTTATTTATTATTAATTCTACTACTGACAGTTGTTTAAAGGCAGTAAATCTAGAAGGAAATTATGGCAGAACTTAAATTAACAGTGACACTATTGCGATTTATCGAAAAGGACTGTAAAATAGTTGGTTGTGTATCGTTCGGTAGATCTCGGTTAAAAATCGAGGGAAATAATGGAATAACTTTTCGCTAGTAAGTGACTATATTATAATATAAATACGTGTAATAAATCGATCATTTATGAAATTCACTTAAAATTAACTAATTATATATTTTTTCTAACATTTTTGCTTTCATTTAGTACTTGTCAAAGATTAGATGTCAAAGAATTTAGATACGTCAATTTGACTTACCTGCTTCAGTAGCGTATCGGATGTTTGTGTTAATAAATAATTATTAATAATTTTTTTTCCATAGCAACTGTTAAAATTGCCTTATATCTATTAAAAATAGTAGATGTAAGGTCTGTTCTCAGAAGAATCCCTGACTAGTCAGCGCGTTTCTTATTGGTTGAAATGTGTAGAAACCAGACTAACAGTCAGGTTTCTACGCATTTTAACCAATGAGAAACGTGCTGACTAGTCAGGGATTCTTCTGAGAACAGACCTGTAGATAAAATAGTACTTTAACCGCAAGAGTAGATTAAATGATACTTTAACAGCGAGGATAGGTTAAACACTTTATTTCTTCTCGTACGTTTTTTAATTGCTTCCATTTTTGAAAATGTTTGTATTCCTTTTCATAAGTTATTCGGGATTTAAATGGAAGTAGTTTGGATATGGCGTTTGACTGTTTTGGCTGAGGCGACAGCCTGAATATCTGTTGGTAATTTACTTATTTCGTTTTGAGTCATTTCTGGCTCCTATTCAATCAGAAATCGACACGAAAGAGAATTAAAAGATATTGACTCAAAACTGACAACTAAAAAAACAGCTTTATTTATTTGCCAAATTACATAGAAACCAACGCTAACCCAGCACGATATTTTTTCTCCCCGTAATAAATTCCTTGAAATAATAATTTCTGAATATTTTTTAAAACGTAACTTGCTATGGAAAAAAATATTCTCTCTCTCTCTCTCTCTCTCTCTCTCTATTATGTTAATTATGGTTAATTTAGAAATAAAATGGTACAACTAACTCTAGTTAATATTTAACAAAACAAATAATATCAAATAAAACACTTTGTTTTGATCGAAGTTGTATGTATGAATTGCACTGAATTGTTTTTTATCCAATTATACGATTTAGGTTAAAAGTTGGCGTTACTCCACACGTCAAACTTTTTACCGAGTTTTCAGCGGAAAAAACAAAAATATTTAGGCCCACGCCGGGGGTCCATTTACATATTTTATAAATAAATAGTGATCTATTGATTTAATAAATTAATACAAACGAAAGTTCGCAGCGTATTGTTTGTTTATTAGTATTTATATGTAAATATGATCCGGAGGACGGTGGAATAAAAATGCGTCGAAACGTTATATGAAATATTGTGAGCGCGATAGTAAAATACAATTAAATATACGATTTCCGAATGCCAGGGCTTTACAATAAAATTTTCCTATTGTTCGAATACGGATGTAAATTTCAGTTTTTGGAAATATTGCAGCCTCCCGTTGCTTTGTTTCGACTAAATTAAATTTATTCTAGTGGTCTTTAATATACAGGGTGGTACGAACTGTATTCCGGAAAAAAAGTTCCTATAAATATATGTCCTAAAATGCTTAGTTTCGGAGATACAGGGTGTGGAAGTTTTATTTTTATTTCGAATTTTTCCAAATAAGTTCTGAAGTAACGTCAATATTTGGATGAAAATTGGTGTCTGGGAGTTTCTTGACATGAAAAGTTTGATTTTGATGTCAATATGACTCCTATTTGTAGGGGGCGTCACCTACATGTGTTTTAACTGTTTTCAAGAGTAGGTAATAACTTTTCGTCTATACCTGTATAAAACTACCGAGTGAAAAAAATACATTTCCATGATTTTTTACGTAAAAAATGTCTTTTGGTAAAAATCGCTACGAGCATCAATACATGTCATTATTGACAAAAAAATAGACATTATGAGTAGATAGTTATTTGACTGAAATGATAAATTTGGAAACTTTTTTATTTTTTAAAATTCATCATGATTTTTTTCTTTGAAAAAATGATGATAATACAGTTTTTGTTGAACTTTTGGTACAAAAACATTTCAAATTTATCATTTCAGTTTAATAACTATTTAGTCAACATTAAACGTATGTCATAGATGACAGGTATTGCTAATTTCGATTTCAAATATCCCGAGAACCGTTAGTCGTAGCAATTTTTACCAAGAGACCTTTTTTACGTAAAAAACGTCGCAAATGTATATTTTTTTACTCAGTAGTTTTATACAGGTACGGACGAAAAGTGATTACCCTTCAAACTAGTTAAAAAATATGTAGGTGGCGCCCTCTATAAGTAGGAGTCATATTGACATCAAAATCAAATTTATCATGTCAAAAAAACTCCCAGACGCCAATTTTCCTTCAAATATCGACGTTAGTTCAGAAATTATTTGGAAAAAATCGAAATAAAAATAGAACTTGTACACCCTGTATCTCCGAAACTAAGCATTTTAGTGCATACATTTATAGGAACTTTTTTACTTATAAGTTTATATTATTTTTTATTATAAGTTTCCGGAATACATTCGGACCACCCTGTATAGTTTTTCATATGTAGGTACAGATTGTCCCAAATTTTATTCTCACTATTTGGTGGAGTGCCCAGAGACTTTTACCTCGGAATTCAATTACTGTGAATGTATTAATGTGTTTTATAGATAAACTACTAAAATTTTTACCCATTTTTTTTCGTTGCTTTTAATTTTTTATTTTAGTAATTTTATTAAATTCTTAATTATTTCCTTCTTATTGTTTTGCTTTTTTTAATTCTTTATCTAAGTAAATTTATTGAAATAAATAAATCTAATTCATAAGCTATACCTATTCTGCTTATATTCTAATCATTGAAATTTTTCTTATCATCTGTTAATTATACGAGGGAAAACAAAATGTTGATATTTTGGTGAAAGTTTTTAACACCCTGTGGAATATGTTAAAACAGCAAGGAATTTAAAAATCATTTTATCATCTAGATACATCCTTTCTCGATGGTTTGTTTTTTGGTTCATCTCATTAGCTTTATTTTTGTTGGAAATATTCGCTTTTGAAGAAGACATAACATTTTTCGTAATTTTTACATTAAGACCATGCCTTTGCTTTTGGGCCTAGTCAACACATTTAATAAGTTCTGGTCCCGAAGCAGGCCTTCTTGATATAAGATTTGCTTCATTTAATCTTCTTATAGTCCGTTAGTTAATATGTACGTTCCTTAAGTGCAATTCATTATCAATTTGAAAAGCTGGCAAACGGCGGTTTCTTATCGATAAACTTACAATAAGTCGATCGTCTCGATTAGAAGTTATCATACGAAGGTTCCTGGACGTCTAGATTGACGTCCTCATGGACTTGGTCATAATTCAAAAACTGGACTTGGTCAATAATTCAAAAACCACTTAATATACTCTATGGTATTAAGATATTTTTGAAACCGGAATTTGACTCACCCTGTATATATATAAAAATATTTTTGAAATCTGAACTACCATTAAACACATATTTTGTAAAAAGTGTGAAATGAAAATCTCAAATAGGAATCCTGATACAGAGCTTTTCCGGAATGTGGAGCCATCTTGTATGTACGCATTTGTATATGTGTGTTTATTTAAATCTTTGAATAAGAAGACTAAGGAAGGAGCATAATGCTATCCATGTATTCATGCATGGTGGGCGGAAAAGCCACCATAAAAGCTCTCTAGGGTGGGGATCCTTGGCAGTTCTGTTTGACGATTCATTTGACACATTTGAATTTGATTTGAAATTTTGTGGATTTGTCAGTCTTTACGGAGCTTATTTTATGTTATTTATTATTTATTCTACTACTGATAGTTGTATAAAGGTAGTAAAGCTAGATGGAAATTGTGGCAGAACTTAAATTAACAGTGACACTATCGCGATTTATCGAAAAAGACTCTAAAATAGTTGGTTGTGTAGCGTGCGGTAGATCTCGGCAAACATTGAGTGAAATAATGGAACAACTTTTCGCTAGTAAGTGACTATATAATATACATATGTGTAGTAAACCGATCATTTATGAAATTCACTTAAATTAACTAAATTATATATTTTTCTTGCATTTTAGCTTTTATTTATTACTTGTCAAAGATTAGATGTCAAAGAATTTAGATACGTTAATTTGACTTACCTGCTTCAGTAGCGTATCGGATGTTTGTGTTAATAAATACTTATTATAACTTATCTATTTTTATTCGAATTATATATTTTTATAACAATTTTAATAACTACCAACATTTATTCACAACGTAAAATAAAACAACAAATTATTGAGTCTACCCCACGTCTACCCTACATCATAGTTTTACTTTTTTAAAATAAAATTAGAACGACACTGATAAACCGGAATTTAAGTCGGCCATATTTGAGGCCCATCGCGGTGTACCTAAGATTTTTGATATGTTCCTTCCTTAGTCTTCTTATTCAAAGATTTAAATACTAAAGTGAAAGAAACGAATTTAAATGGGTAAACTTTGTAATATATCTTATTAACAATACAATGCAAAAAGATATATAAAAATTCGTTCACAGTAAATGAATTCCGAGGTTTGTATCCCATAAGGGCTTAAAGCACTCCACTAATTGGGATCTCGGAAACTAGAAGAGATACAAGATCGGTTAAATGTAGGCAAAGTTGCGCAATTTGAGGTTGATCAAGAAGTTCCAATATTCCGAGAAAAAAAAACAAATATTTGCGATTTTATTTTTATTTTTACGATTCGTGTAAATAAATATAGGGAAACAAATTCAATATTCTTTTTTGTTATATTTTTGTCTTGCAAGATGCCGTTATTAGATTTTCAAATCAACGTTTCAAAATCGTCTTTGAACTGTTTTTTTGATCATCGATTAAACTAGCTTTTTTTAATTTATTTTTCTAAGGTCCAAAAACTAATGATGCATTTGAAAGTTGGTTTATTAGAAAAATTATTTTTCACTTCTTAAGGCCACTTCATCAGTGTCACTTTTTTCTACTTGTTACTTTCATTCGTTGATAAATATAAGAAAAAGGTACTATAAACATATCTACATAAAATAACAGGCATTTAGAGAGTTCTGAAAACTTTTCTATTTACATGTTAAAATAAAGACTCTACAAACAATATAGTCACCAAATTTAAATCTCCCGACTCCATATTTTTGAAATCACGACACGGCGAAAACACACAAAACAACATCAAAAACCAATTTCCCAAGTCCGGCTCTTATACTTTACATTTAAATGATGGGAAGTTTATATACCAGACCCTCCTAAACGTATTAAAAAGGCGAATGTTTGGCTCTTTCATGAATAAAAAAGCCATAAATAATAAAATGTTGCTGGGCTAAAATAAATATGTATGATCCTGGTGTGATAGATTGAGGCATCGGTCTTTTATTTAAAAATGTTTAGAAGATAATAGAGTAATAATTTCGGAAAATATAAACTGCCTATAGCAGAGGGGTGTGAATAAATTTTGTTTTATGATTATTTTTGTCGTTCAGCTTAGTAAAATAATATCCTATGAGACCTATTTTAAAAAAAGTTCAGCCCTTTTTAATAAAGTGAGAAAATCCTTGTTTATTCTCACATAACTTTAGTTCATGTTTTGAAAAATATTTTTTTCGTAGAAAAACAGACCACAAATCCAGAAAACAGGTCACTGTATTTTACTCAAAAAGGTATACAAGAAACAATTTTTTGCCTTTTCGATTCCTTTGACAGTAACAGGGAATATGCTCACAAAATTTCATTTTAATACAAACTGTCGTTCTCCTTGGAAAGTTTCGAAAATCGACAACTATGAAACTATGATCCCTTCCCCGACACAAACGGTACATTGTGAGACAGGAAATTGTAGAGAGAAACAAGCCCTATAACATAGGATACAAAATTTAGTGAACAGTGCTTCGCGTAAAATGAATAAAATGAAAAATATACGAAATAATATACATGTACTGATTTCTTTCGAAAATCGACAACTTATACAAATTATAGTTTATCCTCTCACAGTATATGTCTATTTAATTTTTTGATTATGCTCACAAAATTTTACTGCTTGAATTCATTTTTGTTTTTGATCAAATCGGTGTGAGAAACTATGATGCTATAAAATATTCCTTCGGGAGAGTTGAATATCCATGAAAGTTGAGTTGTTGAATGTTTATTGCACCCAATAATGTCCTAATTACTTTTCCTTTAAGCTATAACATTTTTTTGCAAGTTTATTAACATTTGAAATTGTCACAACACAACACAATGCCTAGTTCGAATTCTTTTTCACTTATTTTTTACTACACGAAACAGCTTCACATCAACCACCGTACCTGAGTGTTATATAGTCTCAATAACTGCACTAGCAAAAAACTAAAATACTTAATTATTATGACAAAGCCACGATTTTAATATTATTTTAATGCGATCAACATGAACTGGAACCGGGACGGCGTGAAATACATACTGGTAATTTCTGATTTCTGCGGTTGAAGCGCTGCGGTCGGAATTTATTGAAATCAACTGAAATGCACCAAGCCTATACAGGTTGTTAATTTGTTTATTACTCGCGGAAAGAGCTTTATGGTTGAAATATGGCAACCTCGGCCCGCTCGTCGAGAGACGACGTAACGCGACGAGTCGGTAACTTAGTTTAGTACTCATTTAGAATGTAGACAGTGTTGCCATTCTGTTCCCCAATAAGTAACCGTCCAGTTAACAATCTGTATAAGTCCTTGAAGTAGTGGACAATAATTTAAACTTTTAAAAGTTACAAGGAACGTAAATCTGTGAAATCTTAAGTCAGCGTTGATTTAATACGGCTTAATGAAGCATTGACGTCAATTAACATCATTAAAGAACGTTCCACTTTAAAGAAACCGGAAGTTACCGTCGAAACTTTTAATTTTCCGGAAGCAACAGTAATTTTCAAGACAAAGTAATCGCCAGCGAATCATCTAGATTCAGAGTTGAGTTAATAATTAAGACGCCCCGAAGATCGACTACAGCAAATTCAATTTGTAATCGAATTAGAAACGTCAAGATAGAAGCCTTATTTTATATCCGTCTGCCAATCTGTGCTGTGTTGCCTGTATTTAATATAAATCTTTATAAATCTTAATCTTTGAGAAGATAATTATTTGATATGAGGTATATTGTTTTCAGAAATAGCCCAAGTAGTATTTTTGGACACATTTCAGGTAATGTTTCTAATAATCGTGTCTCAGTTTCATGACACAAAATGGAAACGGTATGCCACAAATAGGAGACATTTTCGAAACTTTTTATATGGTTTTATTTACATGTGCTTCCAATGGGGTGGCATTAGCAGTTTTCTGAAATGTTTCGATGCGGAATAAAGATTTTAGAAAAATTGTTTCGAAACATTTTCTCCAATTTGTGTCCAAGATGTTTTCGTTTTCAGCAGCCACTGTTTCAGGATGTGAAGAAACAAAATACAAAACTAAAATAGTCTATGTCTGTGTGTGGATTTCAAAATGAAAACTACCATAAACAATGTCGACTTCCGCCATATTTTTTTTGTCTTAAAGTCTGTCTTACCTCCGCCATAAAAAAATTGTCTTCAATAATGTACAGGGTGAGGCAACGATAGAGTAAAGTCCATTATCTCATTTGTTTCAAGGTTTACAAAAAAATGTTTAATATAAAAGTTATAGGGATGGTTAAGATACACATTTTAAAATTATTATAGAGTATAGAAGGTGCTTCAAAAAACAACACCCTATTTTTTATTTTATTTTTAGATTCTGCGTAAAATTCCATAACTTTTTTATATATAATGTCATATACCTAAAATTAATAGTTTTTGTAATATTTCAATTTATTTAAACAAATGTTAAATTGCAGTGTGGTAAAAAATTGTCAGTGGTGCCATTGTTTCTGAAGTTGGAGTACCAAAATTTGGTAGGAGAGTTTTATGGAGATGAAAAAAAAGATATATGTAAAGATATTTTAGTTAAATGATACAGGGTGTTCAAAATGTATTTATGAATTTCAACTATTTAAAATTAAAAAATCTCAAATTTTTTAAATGGGACACCCTATATATTATCATTTTTTCTGGTAGATTTGACAACACTCTTCAACTTTTATTAAGTATGTCATATCTCTATTTTTAATAGTTTGCGATTTATTCCAATTTTTTCTATTTTTACCCATATTTTTAATACAATTACCCTATAAAATCATAGTTGCCATGACAAAACAAAACTATTTATTACTTACCTTTAACAAGTAGCTTTATAATTAGTTACAGTTGCTGGTATTAGTTAAAATTAATTAACTTTACTCAAATAAACTAAATCGCAGTAGTGAATTTCTTGGTGTATTTCTATATTATGAAAGATGATACTTGGGATTTTTCGTCCGGGCGAATAGCCACAGATTAGGGTAATAGTAGATTACCTAATTGCTGAAGACTACTGATATATGAATTTTCTTCGACATACAGTAAAGTTTTTTCTCGTAGGTTTATAATTCATTTGGTAAAGCCAAAATTACTACTGCCGCGAAACCGTCCCATTACACACTGAATATGTTTTCTAGATAATATACATACATCTATCCTAATAGTAGTTAGCAAAGTACTATATAATATATAGTACTGAGCTAAAAAATGTGGTTTTCTAAGCTTGTCCGTGTATATCAATCACATTGACTAATTCATTTCAAGAAAATCTGTAACTATTATCTCTACCATTTATACTTATTACAACAAATTAAACTAAAATTCAAATTTTGTTCTTAACTTGCTTAACAGACATGAAATTGTGATAATTATTACTTTTTGTCATGGCAACTATGATGTTATAGCGCAATTGTATTAAAAATATGGGTAAAAATAGAAAACAATGGAATAAATCGCAAACTAATAAAAATAGGTATATGACATTCTTAATAAAAGTTGAAGAGTTTGGTAAAATCTATCAGAAAAGATGATAATATAAAGGGTGTACCATTTAAAAAAATTGAAATTCCTTAATTTTAAGTAGTATAAATTCCTAAATATATTTTGAACACCCTGTAACATCTAACTAAAATATCTTTACATAGATCTTTTTCTATATCTCTATAAAATTCTCCTACCAAGTTTTAGTTGTCCAACTTCAGAATCAATGCCATCATTGACAATTTTTTAACCCACTGCAATCTAACATTTGTTTAAACAAATTTAAATATAACAAAATCTATTAATTTTAAGTATATAACATTATACATAAAAAAGTTATGGAATTTTACGCAGAATCTAAAAATAAAATAAAAAATAGGGTATTACGTTTAAAAAAACATATGTTATATTTGCCACACTTTTTTGAATCACCCTGTATACTGTATAATAATTTTAAAATGTGTATCTTAACCATCTCTATAACTTTTATATTTAATATTTTTTTGTAAACCTCGAAACAAATGAGATAATGGACTTTACTCTATCGTTGACTCACCCTGTACATTCATATTTTTAATGCCCTTTCTATATATCATTATTTGTTGCTACAAAATATTTTTGTGTGAAATATAGATTTTTATTTTTTATTTCTATATCATGGTTCTGAAAATAAAAATATAAAAATCAATGTAAGTAGAACGCGTTCTTATGAGTTTAAAATCTCCGAAAAACGGAGTAATGTAACGTTTAGTAAGTAATGTAACGTAATGTAATGTAAGTTTAGTAACGGAATAAAACATACATTTTTAGTTAAAAACGCTATCACTAGCCAACATGGTGGAATTTTAATTCATTATTTTATAAAATTGACATGAAGTCATCTCTATTATACCATATTTGTGTCAAAAAAGAGAGAAACTCGTGTTTCGAAAATGAATCGACAATAAATGAAAACCTTGTTTCCAAAATGTTTCGATTTAGCGCAATCTGTGTAGAAATTTCGAACTAGTCACCTCTGAAAAACGCCAATCAAAATTTGTGGTCAAAATAATTAAAATATTTTTATTTACTTATTACAACACAATTAAAACAAAGAAACATGTATTCCATTGTGGAAAAAAGAGAAAAAAACGTTTGCTGGTAACATTTTTCTTCGGTCTGCTGTTGGGTATGGGTATGGTAGGAGGAAAAAAAAAGAGTAATAATTGTGATATTTTATAGTTTTTAGAATAAAGTAGAGGGGGCCTGAAAAAGCCCACTATGTTGGAGCGAAACGTCGCATAATAAAAAAAATCCATCTTTCAATTTATTACAAAACCTCATACCCAAGAAAGGAAAAAAATATATAGATATAATTCTAATGGTTAAAGAAAAAAGAAACAATTAAACTATTAAATAAATAATAAATAATACAGATATTTTTCTAATATCTGTAATTGTACTCACAATATGTCCTTCTTTCTGCTTTTTTAATTATAGTACGAGTACTATAAAAACTTTTTTGAAGAATACTTAAAGACAAAAAACTGCAGAACAAAATCAAAACAATAAAGTAAGGTTATGTTCTTATATATGACCGAATAACAAATAAATTATGCACACCTTTCAGGCACAAAACGGGTACGAAATCTGTAAATGTGAGCCTTAGTGTTTCTTAAAAAAGTTTAGAAAAATTTGTGACACCAAGATCTTTATTGTTATAGCTTATGTAGAGAAACCATATTTTGGTAAAATATTTCGAAACAAAAAGCGATTTATCGTAGCATATGTATCAAAAATGTGACGAAACTGTTTCGCAATGTTTCTCAGCAGGGATTTTGTTTCGACTTTGTGTCTAAAAATGCAACTTGGGTGTATTTAACATATATCTTAATTCTTGAGACGATAATTATTTAATGTGATGTACAGGGTGGGTCAAATTCGACGCTTTTAAATGGAAACATCCTTTTCTATAGGAGATAGACGAAAACTAATATCGGTGTCTGGAGCTCAAATTTCATCAAAAACATGATGGTGAAAACCGCACATCAATATCTGTTACCGTTTCGGAGTTACGGGGTGTTTTTCAAAAATGTGCATTTTTAACAAATCGCTCTAACTTTTTTGCTATGGAAAATTTTGTATTTCTATAAAAACATTTCCAAAGCATATTTTTACGTAGAATTTAATGGTTTAAGTATAATTTGTTTAAAATTAATAATTTAAGAGTTATCAACAAAAAAAATGATTTTTTATCTGGGACACCCTCTATATTTCTCATTAACTGAAAACAATTTAAAATTACCTTTCCAAAAATATAGCACACTTGATATTTTGTTATAATCCCCTTCGAAATACAGAATTATTAAAAGTTCGCCACTTTTAACTAGTAGCACAGTAGGCTTTGGGCACCTTATTGATGATATGCCCTTAATGGAACTCGAAAATATATTTTTCCAGCAAGACGACGCACCGCCTCTGAACGCTGAAGTTGTCAGCAAATTTTTGCAGCCAATTTCAACAATAATTCAATAGCTAACCAAGATCCCAGCCGTTGGCCGTCGAAGCCGCCTAACTTAGTGCTCATGGATCTAATCCTATGGATATATTTGCGGAAGAATAAAGGTTCCTTATTCTTATATATTTATTATAATCTAGACAAGAATTAGAAATACTTAATAGTTATAAGAGGGTATCTTTCATCCCCACTGAGTTAATGAGTTCCGCGAGAAATTTTCAAAAACTGCCCCGTCTGTCCATAACAGAACACGGCTGATATGTCGAACACCTGTAGCAAAATCTCATGTTTTGGTTTACTATTTATTTTTATTGTTATTAGATATGGTTTAAATGTGTTGATGTTGGTTAAATATATTTTAAATTGTTATAAAATTCTGTATCTCTCATAGCAAATATTATTTTCGTTTTAATTGATGCTCACAGCTAGACTTTTTTTGCATTACAGCCGGTGCCGTTCAAAGCCTACTTATTTAAAGCGGACGAATTTTTATATACTCTATATCTCGAAGAGGAATCGAGTAAAATATCAAGTGTGTTATATTTACGGAAGGTAATTCTTTTCAATAAATTAAAATATACAGAATTGTTCCATATAAAAATCAAATTTTCTGTTGATAATTCTTAAATTATTAATTTTAAAAAAATTATACTTAAACCATTAAATTCTACGTAAAAAGGTGCTTTGGAAATGTTTTCATAAAAATACAAAATCTTCCATAGCAAAAAAGTTACAGCGATTTGTTAAAAATTCACATTTTTGAAAAACACCCCGTAACTCCGAAACGGTAACAGATATCGATATGCGGTTTTCACCATCATATTTTTGACAAAAATTGAGCTCCAGACATCGATATTAGGTTTTGTCTATCTCCTATAGAAAAGGGTGTTTCCATTTTAAAGCGTCTAATTTGACCCACCCTG
Source organism: Sitophilus oryzae (assembly GCF_002938485.1). Lineage (NCBI taxonomy): Eukaryota > Metazoa > Arthropoda > Insecta > Coleoptera > Curculionidae > Sitophilus > Sitophilus oryzae. The sequence continues at coordinate 8,117,470 of NW_022146501.1, forward strand.
TACATTGTTTCCAGAGATATTTAGAGCCATTATTTAGGCTTACCTATTAGAGGTAGTAAAAGTTTTTAAATATAATACTTGTAAGGTTTTATTTGATTAAGTTTATTTGAAAGGATCTTTTTCCTCTATAATAGCTGGAATAAGGAGAATTGATGACAGAATGACGAAATTTATTTTTTTTTGCTTTTATCAAAATGGACCTTAAATTTACTGGTTCTTGTGCACAGTTGCACTTATTGAAGGTTCTCCACAGTGTCTTTGATTCTTTGACTGCTATAGTTCATCGATATGAACAACAGAGCCAGAATTGAAGTTTCCAACTAACTTGGTACCTATTTAGCCAAGAAAATCGCCTTACGGATCGACGAAGCTCTACAAACCTAGTCGAGCGCACGCTAACTAACCGATAGACCGAGCTTTATGCAATAAGGTCTTTGTCTTTATTTCCAACAGCTCGAAGCTTTCGTGAAATTCCCTATTTCTGTAGCCGTTACTTGGCGAAGTTTCGGGGAGTTTGTTTACGATTGTTTTATATTATCGACGACTAAGGAAGTTTATAATTATATGGATTAACATGTTGTTTACAGGAAAGTTCGTATATGGAAGCGGTAAGTAGGGGGAATGGTAGAGATTATAAACTAAGAAGCAAAGAAGGCATTATAATATGCCTGAGAAACGAGAACTGAAGAATAGTACATAGAACAATGAGTAGAAACCGAGCAGTAAAACCTGAAATAAAATTTAGATGAGAAGAGAATACACTCAAGAATTACCGTAAATACTGTAAAACGCTTATTAAATTACGAATTTTATGGTTATAATATTGATGTTTCTTTGAGTATAGTAGATAATGATTCAATACTGATTAGTGATGGGATAACTCCGTAATATCGCGATAATTTGCTCCATTATTGAAAGAACCTACATCGGTCGATTATTTATGAATGATCGATTCATGTTATGAGTAACAAGGGCATGTGTGATACATTTTCGAAATCTGAAAGAAACGTATCATGAAATACACCTCTAATATACAGGGTGTTTCATTTAAAAAAATTGTGTGTGCATTATGTCTGTGTGCATACTTGAAGTGATTACTTGCTAACAAGTGATTACTTACAAGTAATTGAAGGATATATATTTTTTATGAATGCTTTTTATAAACTTCAAAAAAAATAGAGTTAACATTAAAAAATGAGACAAAATAAAATGAAATCACTGTAGAGTAATAACCATTCTATTAATTTTCATACAGTATAAAATGTAAAACGTCTCACCACCCTTAAACCAACAACATCCAACCCCTTAGTCCCTTTATCGGATCTCGGTAAATGTATTTAGGGCTTGGGGATTCTGGTACGTGATCGGCCAAAGAGGCTCCCCTTTTAGAGGCGTGCACGCACACAAACACAAAGACTCCGGCACAGACCGTTTCGGAATTCTGTTAGACGGACCAAACCGCCGCTACAAATCCGGTAAATATTGTTAATTCGTTAATGTACCGACCGTAATGGAAAGTGGTTTAGAGGATAAATAGCCAGAATGATGGAGAGTGTGAGGTATATTCAGGAACGTAAAGATTTATTCCGTTAAGTTCTGTATTTTTTCAGATTCATGAATATTAAGGTCTATGATAAAAATTGGTGTTAAAGTACACTATTTTAAAACTAACAAACGCCTCTCGTAACGGACAAATAAATAGTAAAATAATTTAAATTGAAATGACATTTTTCGTGGTGTTTGGATTTTGTTCTTCAGTTTTTCCATTTAAGCATTCTTCAAGTTTTTATAGTACTATAAGTAAAAAAGCTTCGAAGATGGTCAAAGAATGCCTAGAGATGCTCACCAAATTAGGCAAAGAAAATAAAGTCCTCCTACTCTGGGTGCCTGCTCACCAAGGGATAAAAGACAATGAAAAAGCAAATGATCTAGCTAGAAAAGGAGCGAACACTCCACTAACTGTATCCAATGTATCCAAAAGTGCTACTTGGAAATGTTCCTAAAAGTTTGCAGAATTTTTTTTTTCATCCCTACACTACAAGATTTTCGTTTTCAAACAGAATATTACAGACGACCATATTCAAAGGTCTGGAAGAAAAAATAAGGAGAGAGAATGTGGAAAAAAGGTGGAAAACGAAAACTCTATCGACGGGCTAAAAGCAAGGAATGCTTTTTATAGGCTTATGGATCTGGAAAGGTTAAAGAGATACCGAAAAATCCTTTTAGGGGAGTGGGATATTTTTTTCATCATTTTATCTCAATATGGAGGTGGATATATGTGAGTGAGGGGGATAATATGTTGGTTCACTCACACATATGTATATTCGCTTGATTTATGAGTAATTTTTCAACGTTTATTTATAATACATTTGCATTTTGAAAAATGATACAAATGCAGATGTACGCTTTGAAAAATTATCCATTGAGAAAACGTAATAAAACTTAGTAATAGACTGGAACATATTAAGCTTGATTTTCATGCGTCCGTTATCCGTTGATATGATGGTCCGACGGCGCTCTGATTGGTCATAGTGTTTTCGCGCCACTTTTCATCCGTAAATTTTTTACTCCAGCCCGTCAACGGAGAAAGATCGTACGATCACGGATGTTTTTACACTTTTTTGAGAAATTTAATCTAACCTTAATTAGAATATAATAGTACAAGACCTAGCACCGTCGCGCGTCGGAAAAACGAGAATTTTAAGAAAGGTTCTTTTGCTATGCTCTCCTGACAAAAGTGCGGTCCACTACTGCGCATCACATCTGTACATGGTATCCCATTTTTATGTGTTTTGTGGGATTTCCCGTTTATGAATAGATACAATGATGCGATTTTCACATTACTTTGCTACTTTTTTAAGAATCTAAATATGCTACACATTTGTTTGTTCTAGCCTCCTTAGTTCCTGAAATACAGGGCAAATTTGTGATGCGCAGTAATGAACAGATGTTGAATATAGATATGATGTGCAATACTGAACACAACATCTACCGGCAGCCAGACGGTTTGCACTCTGTTTAGAGAGTATACCAAAAGACTACAATTAAAAGATATATTAAAGAACCAACTTTCTTGAAATTCTCTCTCGAAAACGTTGCTAGCTCTTAGGCTATAAGTAAAACAGTGATATCATTATGGAAATGAAAACATAAAATAACACCAATCACAAGCAACCCATACAGGATCAAACCATAGGTCTAGTCTTGGTACATGACTCGTTCAGTACTGTAAAGATCTGGGCCAACTATGCATACCAGTCTTGGCCCAGTTTTGGTAATAGCCTGGAATGATAACATCGTGCCAGGCTTGGTTGTCAAAATTGGGCCAAGCTAGATCATTAAGGCTGGGCCAAACTTAATCACCAACACTAGGCCAATTTTTATCCCCAAGGCTAGGCCAAGTTTGATCACCAATACTGGGCCATATTTGTATACTAGTTTTGGCCCGACTGTGGTTATGTGGTGCTATTACTGTGATGCTATTGTGGTTGTCGAATTAAAACATCGGGGCAGGCTTTGAATCCGACGTTGGGCCATCACTAATCGTGAAGGCTGGGCCTGGCTTGAATGCCAAGACCAAGCCATGTTTGATCGCCGAGAGTTTAATTGTCGAGTTTCATCCAGCAGCAAAAAACAATTGTTTTTGAGCCCAGCATTTGGAATAAAGTTAACACAAATAATTACATTCCTATTTTTAGATTAGATTTGAGAAAAGCATTTAACAGCCGTACACCTGCTTCTGTTTAAAGCTTGTCAAGCCACAAAATAGGAATCAACTGATTCCTATTTTGTGGTTAGGCCAAGGAGACCACCAATTCTTTGACCGGTTTGGTCAAGTGTTTGTTCCTCCATCATCATCAGGACGACTTTGAATTTGCAAGCTCCAAAGAGAAAATGCACGTCAAGTACGTTACAGTACATGTCTATGGTGGGTTCTTAACGTAGTCGCCATCTAGCAACTAAAATCATATGATTTAATTACTCCCTCTATTGGCGTTAATTCAAATATTATCAATGCTATAAAGCATTTGTTTACAAACAAGATTATAAAATATAAATAAAAATAATGTTTTAATTTTTTTTTTATTTATTGTGAGTAAATTTCTGTTTACTGAATGAGCTTAACTACATAGTGTTCAGTTTCCCAGTTCTGACCCAAAATTGGGTGAATTAAGAGATGGCTAAGACTTGATTTCCCAGTATTGGACCAAGTCTAAATCACCAAAAAATGGCCCAGGCTTGGTTGACCAACTCTGGTTCAAAGCTGGGTCGCCGTAGCTTGACCAGAGCTCAGATTCCCAGTGTGGGGCCAAAGCTGGGCGAATTAAGAGATTAAGAGATGGGCAACACTCGATTTCCCAGTATTGGGCCAAGTCTAAATCACCAAAAAATGGCCCAGGCTTGGTTGACCAACTCTGATTCAAAGCTGGGTCGTCGTAGCATGGCCGGAGGTGAGATTCCCAGTGTTGGACCAATAAAATTTATATCGTATCATCGTATCGTCGGATAACGGATGCATGAAAATCGAGCTTTACCTTTTTTTTTTTTCTTTAGGCAAATGAAACTAAAATAAAAGCCTACTGTAATAACTAAAAAAATCACTTAAAAACTAGTGTTAATTTTTTTCATAAATACAACTCGATTTAAAAAATTTGTAATTTTACAGAAAATAATCCCAAGCAAAAAATACAGTTACGGTTTTTAATTGAGATAAAACATCGACTATTAAAATCTACCAGCGGCAACGTGTGAGTTGTTACGTAGTTTTTTCTGGTATAATTAGAAACTGTGCGCGAGCAGCTTTACAGCTAGGTCGTTTAAATGACAATCTATTTTATTTTTTAATCATGCTCTAGCTGTACCTGCCATAAATCTTTCCGTTTTAGTTTTTACAGAACGTTCTTCTTTGTTCTGAGGGCCGAGGGAGATATGATTTTTTTTATACAGATGTTGCACGGTTTTATAATGGTGCATATCCTAAAAATATTTTTTTTGTATACAGGGTGTCACAAAAAAAGTTATAATAAAGTTTTTTTTTTAAATTGCGCCCCCATTTTTTTGTAGATAATTGAATTCAGCATTAAATTTTTCATATAGTACACTATTTTTATTTGAAGCACTATGCGGTGTTGCAATTCTATTTCTTATTTGCCTAAAACACTATATCCGAAAAGTTGTTAAGGACTGGAGTGAATGTAACTTTATGAATACTTAGCTACTATATTTTCCTAAACAACAAGGATAACAGGCTCAAACCGCGAAGAAAAGTTTACATTAACCGATAAAGGGTACGTATATTTTTTATGGCGTCAACAAAATCGGAATATTAAAATGTTTATATCTCAATCTTTTTAAATACAACACCCTGTATATTATTTTTCGTTTAGATGCAGGCTGAAATAATGAATATTTTTTGTATTTAAAGCGTTCCCAAATTTTGAGTGGTTTTGCAGATATTCGCAGTGTTATAGTTCATGGATATTATACAGGGTGACGCCTCTCATACGCCGCGGAGGCTCCAAGGAGAACGACAGTTTGTATTGAAATGAAATTTTGTGACCATATGTACGTTAATTCAAAGTACTTTTTAAAGACATAGAGAGTTCTACAGGGTGTCCCCAAAAAAGTTACATATCAAAGTTGTGTTTTTTGTAATAAAACACTCTATATATTAATTGATTTTCGGATTCCGGGAGAAAAATAAAGATGAGTTTTATAAGAGAAGTATATGACTAAAATGTAAGGTTTTTGACATATTTAAAATTTTCTAGAAATAAAGAACAATTTTTCATCATTTTATTTTGTCACATAATTATAGGTTTATATCTAGTTTTAATTGTGTAAAATAATTAAAATATGTTTTAAACGTCTATCTTTTTATTACCGTTGTGTATTTTACTCTACAATCTTTAATTTTTGTTAATTTAACAATAAAGAACAATTGTTAAATTACAATAAAAGTTACCTAAATTGGAATTTACCCGGTATAACCTAATATGTAGTTAAATTAACTATTGTACTTTAATTTAAATTAAAACTTGATCCAAAAAGTTTACAGGATGAGACAAAATTAATATTGAACATTGGTCACCTTCAAAAATATGTTACTCTTTTATTTTAAATGGAACACCCAGTACATTACTCCGATATTCAATGGAGAATTCATGTGTCTTCAAAATACTATTAAGGTTGCCTACTAATGCCTACCCCTCAAACAAATATTTTCCTAGATATTTCATTTACATGATTTGATCTGAGTAGATCTTTATTATTTGATAAAATCTAGGTGGTTGTGATAGGGTCTGACGTTACTTCAACATAGCTGTCTAATTAGTCCAACTTTAACAACTGGTTATCATTTTGTGTCAGTTAAAACAAAAAAAAAGATTCTCAGAAATTTGCGGAAAATGCAAACCTATCCTACATCACAGAAAATTGATATGATTCTATTAATTGGTGAAAGCAGTGTGGATTCACCGTATCAGTACATTCAGAGGTGCCACCCTGTATATGGATATATTACAAAATGGAAAAAAATATGATGGGAATAACTAAGAGAGACAGTAAAGGAATAGAGTAGATACGACAAAAGAAACAGGTAATAAATGTCATCAGGACACCTGCCAAGAAGAACGGATGGACCACAAGAAGAATGGATGGACAACAGATGGACCACAAAAATTACAGCATGGTATCCACGAGAAATTAAGAAATTAGAAGAAGACAGAACCTAAGTTGGAACCATGATATTAAGAAATTAGCAGGGAAAACTTGGGCCCGTATAGCCAAAAATAGACAACAATGGGCCCAACTACAAAGAGAGTATGTGAGGGAGGCTACACCATAATTGGAAATGGTTGAATAAGCTGAAAATGATGATGATGATGATGATGATGATAATTAGCGATGGGAACTATCGAATGAATTAGACTATTGAATGGTTACTGAATGAATGATTTCAACTATCGAATGGTTTTATTCGAATAAAATCATTCATTCATTTGTATACTAAAGCATATGTGACAACCTCGCCGTGCAACTAAATGGTTATCGTTGAGCCACGACTATCGAATGTTTTTGATAAATGAAATTTAGTATTCGTTTGATTTTTGTGTACGTCAGTGCATTATTAGTTCTTCCAAATTTTTATAACTTCACCTTATAAATACTGTGCTATTTTTGTGTTTATTAAAATATTTAAAATACTAAAATAGTAGTTTTTTTTTAATTGTCGATTGTGTGCGTGTGCAGGTGTCAAAATTTTTCCGAAAATTTGTGTGATTTTCCGTAGCCCGATCTTTCAATTATTTTTTTTATATGGTATATATGGCCTATTTTTTAATGGGAAATTTTGAGAAGTAGCAATTTTTAAGAGAGATGAGATGAACTTAGAATTAATTTTAAAAATACATATTTGTATTTTAGATGTTTTAATAATATGAATTAGTTGAACTTAATAATCATATTTAAGTAATGTGGTTAAGTAAATGGGGTTATCAAACTCAAACTATGGGGTGTGAAAATTAAATTGAAAGTTTTACACGCGCCAATTTAAAAAAGTTAACGATGTTTTTATTTTGTTCATGCTAATTCTCTTACATATAGTTTTTTGCGAAGAAATATTTCACTTATTTTTTAAAGTAATTGCCAGTAAAAGTAAATATTATTTTTAAATAGTAATATAAAGTACCTAATATAAATAATTTTGATTTCTAACTTTTTATTTATATTTTCCTTCCATTACACTGCATGCTTAGAAAATTAATAAATGTTTGTATTTCATGATTTTAAAGTTTGTTGTTAATATAACAAATTAGTTCTGTAATTATTATTATTTAATAAACCAACGTTGCCTAAAAATTTAAAGACTATATTATTTTTAAATAGGATCTAATATAACTAATTTTGACATCTAATTTGTTGTTTATATTTTGCTACTACGTAAAAAAATGTATATATTAAATTATTTTAAATTTTGTTGTTAATAGGTATAACAAATTATTACTGTTATTATTATTTTTATTAAACCAGTCTTTGCTTAAAATCATTAAAATCATTTTCCTACATCCAAAATAACAAGTATTATTGCAGTGTAACAACAGAATATTAATAAAAAAATGCAAAATATATAGACATACTATCCCTAACTAACTAAAGCCAAACAATAATATTCTTTGCTAATATCAACTAATACCAATATATGGCAACAGCGCCCTTCATAATGTATTTTCTGTGTAAATACTAGCACCTCAATAAAAAATGACTCCGCAAAAAATCAAAGATGCCGGCTTCTTTCATAGCATTGCCACCGACCGCTGTCGGGTTTCTCGGAAAGAAACCTACGTCGCCGGGCGACAACTAAAATCCAGTTAATATTTTATTATAATCGATCCTGACGAATAAATGAATTTCATAAATGAATGAATTTTATAAATGAATGGTTTTTGCTGCCGAATTACTAGAATACAGTATTTCAAGGCAGATGACGCATCTATTCGATAATTTTTATTCGAATAGTTTTCAACGAATGTTTTTTTACTAGCTATCGAATTATTCGAACGAATTGCAACTATCGAATGTTTCGATAGTATTCATTCGATAGTTCCCACTACTAGTGATAATACTTATGGGGGTTTTAATGGTAAAATACCAGGCAAAGTTCATATAAATGACTTTGGTAAGAGTTACTGTTGGAAGGGATAATATTATTTCAAGTTTCTTTACAGAATATTGCTGAACATATCTGAACTAATTACGGAGTATCTACCTGGCGTAAAAGACCCATTTTTAACTTAATTTTCAATTTACCTGGCAATAAAATGAAAAAAAAGTAATTTCCGATATCCAACTGTGTCCTCATTTTATCGAGTCGCCGAATTTAATTCAATCGGATAAAAGGAGAAAAAAGTGAAAATCGCCGGCAAAATTGATTTTTTACGCAAATTGTGACCCGATCGAATTTTCATTTACTGCCGAAAATTGCCATTTAAAAATAAAAAAAAATCCGTTTTCCGGACTGATAAGGAGTAGGGACGTGTCGATCTCATCGACCCAGTAATACGTCGATACTAAGAATATCGATATTTTCGATACTGCCACAAAAAATTATTAAGGATATACAGGGTGTCCCAGGCTGAGCGTGCATTAGAAGCTTCTAGAGAACTACAATATCTATCCAAAAAAATCCTTTATGGGTTTTTCGCCACTGCACTGCAAGAAAAATCTACAAAATAAAATAGTTATTTTTGGTAAACACTTCTGCGTTAAACCTGAACTTTGAACTGAAACCTGAACCTTGTCAGAAGTTGTGTTTACAGTTATAAAAATTTGCCTAACAAAGAAAAAAATGCTTAACGTTTCGGAAAGTTTTCTCTTTCCGTCGTCGGAAGCAAAAAAAATATAAAGAATTAAGAAAAAAACTATTTAAAATATTTAAATTGAACTATTCGAGAACACTTTACTTTTTAAAACAGATACGTCTACAAGAAATCGTTGACGTTCTGTTTTGTAACGATTTCTTACTGTATGTATACTATCCATTTCAAAAATTAAATTCTTTAGATGCTATATAATATTGGCCGCAGCTGTCATGGAATTGAGAGATTAAAAAATTATCTTTTTTCTTTTGAAATGGAAACCCACTTTTTTTTGATTATACAAAAATACTATACCTAAAATAAATCGTTTTGAAGTTGATTTTATCTAGCTTCTAGCTTCCTTTAACATTAAGTGTCAAACAATCAGACAATTTATTTCCTTCTCTCAAAAAACGAATTATTTTAATATCGTATATTATAAATACAGCTGTTAAAACTTTATAAAGTGTATTTATAAAAATGTATCTTGTATTTTAGTGATATCTAATCTAAGTTGATAATAATATAACATATAATCAAAAAAAAACGGCGCAAAGTTTGTTTGGAAACAACGATTAATGGTTTGATGTTTAAAGTAGCAGGCTCCTGGTTGAAAACCAGAAAAATATACGCTTTAAAACTATATCTTAAATAATTCTAGTATAATTCCGGTATTTCCGGAAGTGCTGCCATATTGAAAATATTAATGATGTGCAAAATCTCCGATCTAAATATTGTAGTTCTCTAGAAACTTCTAATACACGCTCAGCTTGGGACACCCTGTAGAAGAATCTATTCAAAATATACTTTAACAGAGAGCTGTTTTCCAGAAACTTATTCTAAAAATATTATATCTTGGATTCTAATATTTAATCTGTAGAATTTACAGAAGTTACAGAAATTAATAAAAAAAATATAATGATATAACTGATAGCCTCTCTAACCAGAAAATAAAAGAGGTTTTTCTAAATCAATCAAATATAAAATGCCTGAGCATTTATTTATAAAGCAAAAATAGCTTTTTAAGTTTTTAGATTTCTGTTTCAGTGGCAAAATAGTCTGGCTTTTTTGAAAAAATAGCCTCATGCAACTTCATTCTTACTATAAGATATTAAAATGCTTGAAAAAAATATTCTAAAACTAAAAAAAATATTAAAAATGTAACAATTAGAAGATAATCACAATTACCTAGATATATGAAATGTATAGCATTAAAAATGTCGATAAATAATACTTAAAATGGTACATAAATATCGATACCCTGGTAAATCGCCTTCCAGCGTACAATCTTACTAAGGAATCTTTATTCCTGATCGTCACGAAAAGGATATTTTTCTGCTGAAAGGTTACGTGAGTTGGAAAAACGTTTCTTCTGGTGATATCGCGAAATATCAATCAGAGAAAGGGGAAGTATTAGTGAAAATGAGCGTAGGGTGCAGAAAAAGTTTCGAAAAGGATGGTGGGAATTTAGAGAATTTATTTTAAGAAATTATACAGGGTGTTTCAAAAAATATGTGCCATCTTTAGTGGAGGGATACCTGACGTAAAAGTAAGATTTATTTTGTATATTAAAATGGGTTCGATTCTGCTTTGTTTAGTAGCTGTTAGGAGGTTAAAATTTTTCAAATTAGTGTATGTAAACATGACATTTCTTTATTGGAATTCCCTCGTTAGGCGCAGAATGTCAAAGTGTTAACACCGATGAAGGCTTTTGGCCGAAACGTTTGTTGTTTGACGATTAAAGACGACGAAAAAAGTAGCTTTTCTCCTTATTTATCATATGACTTAATTTAGGGAAAAGAAGAAACCAGAACTTAATAACCCAAGAAAACTAAAATAAAAAGTATAGTTATTTAGGTATAATTAAGAACAAGGACACTGAAACATTTTTAAAAAGAACTTACATTAATTACAACAGAAACATATTGAACGCAAAACTTATTTCACCTGGTACAAAAACAAAATTCCTGGAAAATTCCAGAACTATTAACGAAAACACCCCAAACTCGTTAATTTCCACTATCCGGAAATCGTTACCACGTCCCTAATTACCATGTAAACAAGATCGACGATCCCACAGAACTAACATAATTAATAACTGGAAGGCTCGAACGAACAAAAACAAACCTTTCGTACCGTCACACCATCCAGTTTTGTTTTCCGGACCTGGAAAGCGTGAGATGTGGGTCTCTTCTGCCTCTCGATTAGGGTTAACATCGTCTGGATAGCCCCATCAGAGAAATAAGTAAACACAGACACGTGATAAAAAGTATACAGAGTGACAATTTGAAAACGAACAGTATTTAATGTTACCTCTACCGATGATAATATGAAAATTTGGCGAAACAAGTCAATTTACATATCAAGGGCGACAATTTTTGAGGCATTTGTTGTTGTGTTACTTTCAACCCAAAAATTCTACATAAACTGCATTATTATTTTGTGAAAATTGTGATACTTATTCTATAAGATTCTATAAGAAAAACAAAAATGGTAAAAGAAATAGGGGTTACTATTTAAAATTTTAGGGGTAGGTGCCCTGGGGGTCAAGGGGTTGAAAGTAACACAACAAATGCCTCAAAAATTGTCCCTCTTGATATGTAAATTGACGTGTTTCTCGCCATATTTTCATACTATCATCGGTAGAGGCAATATTAAATACTGTTCGTTTTCAAATTGTCATCCTGTATAATATGATTGGGTTTTAACCATTTGGCATATTGCTACATTGAGATGTAATTGAAATAATGAATAATAATGAATTGTGATAATTGAAATATTCTTCATAACATTTTTAGCTTGTTCAAAAATAGTTAATCCCGTTTATACTTTTCCAAATTTCCATACCGTTTTAGAGAAAATTAAAAAAAAAACATGAAAATATGGTCGAATTTTTTCAAAATCCTAAAAATCAAGAGGCGTTTCTATGGTAATATCATTTCGATTTCATTCTTTGATAGATGGTTATTATTAATTTTTATTAACGTCATATTTTTTGCTGTAGTTAAACTCATATTTTCTAATAACTATTATTACGCTTTCCGTAGCATAGAAATAAATAAATTTTGTGCTTCTTTAAACATATTTTAAAACATCCAAAAATATGACGTTAATTAAAATTGTATCAATAACAATCTATCGATGAATGAAATTCGAATGATATTGCCACAGAAACGCCTTTTAATTTTAAGGAACTTCTAGAACAAAAAAAAATCAACTAAATTTTCATTTTTGTTTAAATTTTCTCTAAAACGGTATGGAAATCTGGAAAAATATAAACAAGTTTAACCATTTTAGAACAAGCAAATTTTTTTATGAAGAATGGATTTTTCTCAAAATGTCAATAATAAAAAAGTTTTTCCTTTTCATACTGTATGTTTCTGCCGTAACAGTAAGTTAATTTGTGATAGTCTGTTTTGGCTAGACATTTCCATTTATTTATTCATCAAAAATTCGACATCAAAAGCAAACCAAACCACAAACGATCGACCATATAATATTACAATAAATAAATCGAAAATACCTTTATATTTCCTGCTCTAATTCGAATAAAACACCCCATGATATTTAAAAGTTAAAATAACAAAGGGGCGCAAAAACAGAGTCAATAAATTAATATATCTCTGGGATTTCAATGGATTTATTTAATTTCCCTTTCCTCTCATTTGAATCCATCTGTACAAAGAGACTCAAATTTGCGGTGTATTGTTGTGAATTAGTGATTCATTTTGCTGTTGTCCATAATATCAAAATGAAACACTATCAACATTCAATCTTAGCCAAAGTTTTTGAAAAATGCTTTTTATTTATTGTTTTTTAAAAGGTTGGTCTTGGGCAAGAATACTATAGAGATAAGGATAGTTCGATTCCTATCTTCCTGCACTGTCAGTTTTTTTACGTCATCTACTGACCGAGTTGAAGTTGGCGCCAGGGGGGTGACAGTAAACCGGAAAATTGGAAACAGTTGTGGCGCGGTTCTACCCAGGCAGAAAGCATGGCCTTCTAGACTGTCCTAGACAAAAATCTGAATATTTCTATATGATTTCTGTCAATTTCTGCTACGGAACATTTTTATGCACGTCGGAAGATTGCCAAAGGTATGTACTTTTCTACTGTACGTATATTATTTGTTAAAATCCTTCGTGCCTTTGTTCTGCAGATATCAAACTTTCACTTTTTTTTTTCAAATATATTGAATGATGTAGATATTTTGAGTTACCAATAGTTACCAATTACCAACACAGGTAGTCACAGTTACAGGGAGTTCAAGCTTAACAGATGAATGCCCAAAAAGATTCATTTCAATCGGATAGTATAAAAACAAAACAACTCCATCAAAAGGCACTGAGTTTAAAAAATTGTCTTAGATACTTACTATATATGATTTTACAATTACCGAGTGTTAAAATTAAAATATCTATCTTATTTATTATTTTCAAAATAAAATATATTTTTTTAAAATAAATTATAGAGGGTGTCACAAGATTACAAATTAATTAAAAAAAAAACTGCTAAAGAGTTTTTTGATATCATAATTTTATGTATTTGGCATATAGTTTACAATACGGTTTTTGTGTGTCATGTACGAATAATATCATAGTTTTATTATCTTGTATTTATTTATTAATAAATTAAGTTGTTAATAAATAAATAAATTTAACCATATAGTTGCTATATATTAGACCATTTGCTACGTTCTTAGATTTTAAGTCCCAAACATTGCTCTTGAGATTTTGTCCCGCTAGAATAACCATCCGCCGCACTGTGGAGCGCTGGTCAGCGCGTGACGTAGCATTCCACGGCGACTAGAACAGCGGCGATTTGACGGGATCGAACAGTCCTTTAGAATATATACAGTCCTTGGGTCTTGGGTCGATATTTCCGTATGTAAGAAGAGTAAAATGCGTTGCCAAACGTATGAAATAAACCGAGAAACTGTGCACTTTGCTAAGAGACGTGGAGGGGATATAGCAGATTCGTTGCGACGAATTCTAGGGAAGACTGAAGAGTCGAACATCATGTGTTCAGCTTGACGATTTAATTACGTCTCATGATTATTTGTTTATTTATTAAAGAGTCGTTGTAATTTTCCCTATAGCTTGTAAATTTTTAAGTGCAAGTTAGAAACACTTGCACTTTTGGTAAAAATAAGTGGAATTGAGTTGGTGTTTGACAATGGACGCGCTTTTAGAACTTTGAATTCAAAAATCGATATCTCGAAATCCATTAGAAATAATTGACTGTAGTTTTTTTCACAAACGTTCTTAATATTTCTGCTATATTTTCTTCGCAGACAGTATGTGAAAATCTTTATAAATATAAAAGTTACACGATTACAACCCTATCGAATTTTTCTTATTTAAATATCTTTTATTATACAAGTTTTATAAGATCCGAACTTCAAAATAAAAAAGAGTTTCAATATCTAAAGAAGTTCTTGGGTTATCGCGTTTTATGTGTAAAAAAGCTGAGTTTTAAAATTATCGCGATTACTGACGTTTTCTCGTTATAAAAAAATGGACACCCTAACGATACCCTTACAATTCGATTTCAGATGCTCATAAACATATCTGATGATTTTTTCTAGTTAGCTTTTCGAAAATAAAAGTAAAGGGAAATTAAAATAACTTTGGTTGCACATCATAATACGACCACCAGCAAACTCCATAAGTTGTTTTAATTTCCCTTTATTTTAAAAATAAGCAGTTTGCGATCGTGATTTTACTTTACTTGATAGAGACAGGCGTACCGGAGAAGTGTGGCAACGCCGCAACAGTGCACCGTCGTATTTCTCTCACTCCGACTTAATAAGATCCCTATGATGCGTGACTTCCTAACATGTAAATACCGACCCAAAAGTAAGAGTTGCCAGCACGGTGTAACTTTGTATTAGTCTAGTATTTCTAGTTTTATATTTTATTTATTTATTTAACTAACATCAAAAACACCCCAAACAACAACACTCGATTTTCGTATAATCAAAATAAATAATTCTTAAATTACTATACGTTTCTGACTTTATTCCAATAAAACACCCCTTTCAATGATATTTAAAACTCAAAACAATAATGGGGAGCAAAAACAGAGTGTGCAAATTAATATAACTCTAATTTCAATCGATGTAATTCCCCTTTCCTCTCATTTTAACTCCCCTTACCCTCCTAGTCATCGAAATTTCTCCATCACCACGTACCCAGCGAAATTATCGGTTTTTAATATCCATTAAACAAGCAATTCGTTTGAAATTGACGACGCTAGAGGTCGCCCTCGTCCGATGAAATGGCGCGTGACTGATTTTAATGATTGGGGTGGGGGGATTGGTAGAAAAGGGTGTGGGAATTGGGGTTCGATGGTAATCTGATGGACAGATATCGAGGGGGGATAGGATTGGATCAGTGATGTTAAGATAGGGTTACCAACTTTCAAAATAAAAAATAGAGGACGAGAGGGTAGAAATAGTTATTTACAGTACAAGTGTGTTTATGAACATGATTACAACAATGCGCGTGAATGATTAGAACGACGATGTTGTAGACCGAGTCGTTCTAATCGCACGAGTGTTGTAATCATGTTTAAAAGCACGTGGCATGTACAACGTTTTATCTACAACCGAAAAATAAGAAAATGCTGTTTTAAATTTCGTTTATTAGTCGCCCACCTTTAACTATGACATTTGTCACATAGTTGTTTTTCATTATTATAAAAATTAGTTGTGTTATAGATTCATAACGTAACTGAAATAGGGGAGCGGGGGCACGTTGTTACAATTTTTAGATAATTGTCAATATGACAAAAGCTATTAAATAATTTATACATTTGATTGCTTTTATCGTTAATATGTCTATTCAGCTATTAAAATATGATTGAAAGGTTATTAAAATTTATGTAATTTTTTCAAGTCATTTTCACAAACAAGCAAAGGACAAAGACCAACAACCAGAAGTCACACGAAGCCGGTAAAATAATCATATATCATCAAGGATAAAAAGACAATGCTTGTGCGCGCGAACAAAGTCTATCTCATATTTATACGAGTAGTACATTGGTGCGCCCGTCTGTGCTCGGCTATGTTCTCATGTTTTTTTTTGCAAACTTTTAAAATTTTATAACGGTTTTATCTTTAATCTGATTGATATAAGCATATTCGCGATTTACTTACTATGTGCAATTAAGACTTTTACTTAGAAAATTTAATATGTTGTTTCTTATTATTATTTATTAAATTATATGTTCATTATGACAGTATATTATGTCTATAAGAATGTATAGTAGTTAGATTATCGTGTATTTTCTAGTATAGTGCATTATAATATTACAATCAGGTTTGACTCATCTAAAAAAAATACTGATATTTCTGATTAATTATATTATAATGATATATTTTCGTTCTTATATTTATTACTTGTTCTAGTATTAAAAATATTGTGAGTGTATTGTAAAACAAAGACTATATATTTCATCTCTTATTTCTTTTGTAAACCGTAGGTGTTTTGATATGGGACAGATTGTAGGTTACATATTTAAAAGCATATTATATAAAATTGAGTGAATTCATATATTCGGGACTACCTCTGTGTGGTGAAGGTTGATTTATATTAGGATACTGAACAGTGGTACTAATAAAATATTATGTTCGTTGAATGCTTAACAAAATACTGGATATAGGTGATAAAAAGGCATTGAAAGTTGATAAGTAATTGTTCATAGAAATTTTGAATTGTGCCTAATTATTACTTAAAAAAAAGGAAGGGAGGCTTGATATGTAATAACCGAAATAGATCAACTTATATATACGTAAGTATACTTAGCAGAATGTGATACATAGAAACTTATATATAAGCAATAATAATATTAAAAATAAAATATTATGTATTTTTAGAACGTGCCATCTGCCCTATGTCTTAATTATTTATGCGGTATAAGGTGCTTTTTATAGGGTTTTTTGCGTGCATTAGTGTGGATGTGAAATAATTAATTTTATACTTTTAGATATTATTTTAGAATTATGGATATAATAACTTTGTACTTATTATTGTAGTAATGAAACCTCAGACAAGGATTTACCTTAAGAGGATTCTATGTTTATTTTCTATTGGATATGAAGTGTTATACTTTGTAATTCACAATGAACAATTTAACCAAAAGCGTCGATTGTAACAACTTACCCCCGATTTGGGGCACGATGTTACGGTAGATAAATAAACAAAGTCATCAATAATAAATCATTATTTTATTATTTCAAAGCGTTATAAACAAAAGATATCACTTAAAACAGCCCTTAACATTTATGATTAATTATAATATCTACAGCATCGAGGAAAAGATCCGTGTATTTCATTTTGGAAAACACGAACATCGGCGGAACTGAATTTCCAGCAGCATTTATGGGTCATGCAAGTATTATAAGTATTCCTCTTTGGGCAGATGAGATCGCATAGACCTATTTTTGACCACGGGCAGCAACTATTTTTTAGGCTTCTGTACCTTTGTGACACCTGTTTTGTCAACGTTCCATATGCGCGAAGCAGTGAATTCATATTTTTGGAGTAAGCTTGCAGATTGTCAAAAAATCTTTAACGTTGGTTCTGTTGAACGACGTTGCTCTACTCAAAGATGTAGCTTCTGGTGTTCATAGAGATAGTTGAGGATTTCTATCCATAAAACTTTTAAACCTGTCCGGCCCAGTCATATTATTTTTAAGCCAGGGGGGGGGGTTAATTATTAATTGTTAATTCGGGTTTTACAGCACATTAGTAAGTTAGTTTTCGGACTTCTGTTGGTAGTAATCCAAAATATATTTCTAAACTTTTGAGTAGATAAGAAGCTAATTTATGTTCTGTTTTTTGTGAGAATACCAATCTAGGTTTAACGCAACCCAATGAACAAGATTCGTTGTTTTTGTTCTTTCTGACATACCTGGATAAGGGGGGACATCGGATACAAATTAAACATTTCGCTTGATTTACAAATGTCCGTTTTATTTTGCAGTACTTCTGCTGCAGCAGATTCATAGACTTCTAGATTAGTTGTACATCTTTCTGTTTTTCTTTTATAGTTTCTCTTTCTGAAAAAAAAAATAAAGGATATTTCTAATTTTTAAAATATGAAGACGAACGGTACAAGGCATGGTATTTTTTTGTTACATGTAACAACTTACCCCAAAAAATTGTAACTACCTGCCCCATGGCACGATTTTAAATATAAATTGAAGTTAGCATTGTTTGATCTCGATAGTAGAAAAAAACAACATTGCAAATTAAAGGTTGTAAAAAAATACAGACATCAGAAATCAAAAATTTCGTAAAGGATTTGTTTACTTACTTGGTTCAAATCGAGACCCATGCACACAACTTAGCAGCTTGGCGCTTTGCGGATCACTGATTATTTTTATGTAATGCACGATGTTATAAGAAAACAAATGAGTTTCACTTATGTCCACTAAAGAGTTTAAAATCTCGGTAAAAACGGCGTGTAACTTCTTACCCGTGTAACAACGTGCCCCCCGCTCCACTACTAAAAAAAATAGTGATGTAAAAACGTTATAACAAAACGGTTGTAGATAAAGAGTATTTACCAATATGTTATGTTAACGGTATGCGATTGACGGTCTTTCTTACTTTCTTAAAAATGTTATACTCAAAATTTGATAAAATAAAACAAACCATTTCCAACAAAACTTCTTTTTCCAAAACATAAGTAACAGTAAATAAACATAAAATAGTTAAACATGTTTATCGCCTCCACAAATATTTCTTGTACATAAATATTTCTTCATTTTCTTTTCTCTACAAACGAGTGGGAGTGGCGAAAGACACATAAGAGCAATTTATTAAAGCATTGTGGCGATAGACGAATATTTTTCAGATTTTGAATTTGTTATGTAAAAAAGAGGACTTATTCAATGCGTGAGAGGAAAGAGGACAGTGAGATCAAAAAGAAGACTGTCCTCTGGAATAGAGGACTATTGGCAACCCTATGTTAGGGCCAGAAGGAAAGTATGGCAATATACAGAGTTGAACAGTATTGTCTGTTCAAAGAGAAAATATTAGACAGAAAAAAAAGGAGTTAGTGCAAAATTCTACGAGACCTAGAAGAAGACCGAACCTGAGGTGGGACCATGATATTAGGAAATTAGCAGGAATAACTAGGGCTCGCATAATCAACAGTAGACTATATTGTTCCCAACTACAAAGAGATTATATAAATATGTCAGGAAGCTGCACCATAATTGGAAATGGTTGAATAAGCTGAAAATGATGATGACGATAGCTTAAAAAATAGTTTTTCAGTACAAGAGCTAGCAACGTTGGGAAAACTGGTTCTTTAATATATCTTTTGCTATGCTCTCTTCACCAAAGCGCGGGCCGTCTAGCTGCCGGTAGACTACTCGGTTTACTACTGCGCATCACATCTGTACAGGGTATCCCATTTTCGTGTGGTTTATGGGATTTCTCGTTTATGAGTAGAGATACAATGATACGATTTTCACATTACTTTGATAGTTTTAAAGAAAATAAATATGCTACACATAGGTATGTTTGTCCGAGCCTCCTTAGTTCCTGAAATACAGTGCGATAATTTGTGATGCGCAGTAGTAAACAGATGTTGATTTACAGATATGATGTGCAGTAGTGAACGCAACGTCTACAGGCAGCCGGACGGTCCGCTTTCTGTTCAGGAGGGCATAACAAAAGATATATTCTTTAATATATCTTTTGTTATGCCAGCTGTTTAAAGCCTTAATATATGCTTTTGTTATATATCTTTTGTTATACCAGCTTTCTTAAAATTATTTCTCGAAAACATTGTATATATCTTAGACTAGAGTAGAATATCTTAGACTATAAGTAAAACAGCGAAATCGTTATGGGAATGATAATATAAAATAAAATAACCTAAAAAATAATTAATATTAATTAATTAAATGAAATAAAAATGAACTAATATAAAATGACCACCAATCACAGGCAAATCGCACCTTCGATGAACGGACGCATGAAAATGCAAATAATTTAGAAACTGCGTAATTTTCTAACCAATCGAAGTCTTTAAATTCAGCCAATAAAATTAATATCGTATCATCGGATAACGGATGCATGAAAATCAAGCTTTACGCTACAATTTATTAGTCGGAATTACCCTCTTTAGATAAATCTCTATTTTGTTTAGCAACATTAGTCAATGAATTATAAAAACCAAATATATGCTGTTAGTTTCATATATTCAGTTTTCTAGTTTGAGTAAAAAAAAACGATTACATTTAGTATTTTATATGTTTAGTTAAATTTATACTTTGGCATTTTGATACCAATTTTTTATAGCTGAATCAAACCTTATATTTCTTTTTCACTGTGTATAGAATCGGTTGAGCACGCCCACTTTTAATGAATAGGCTTTTATTCTGCCTTGTTTAATTAGTGTTTTATTCGCTCAGTAAAAAATCGAACGTACTAAAAAAAAAGTTTTATTAAACGCAATAGTAAGCTTAATTTGCAATAAAAATCGTACTCAATGCTGGGTTTGCTATTTATTTTATTAGACGTCAGTATTTTTTCAGAATAACTTTTCATTTGTAGTTTTTTCTCTGGATTTTATTCTGGTAATTAAATATTGGAATCTGTATATGAATGCCTTTCGTGGTAATAGGATAATCTTGTGGGTTTTTTTTTGTATTATATTTTTGGTATTTCGTCGATTTTAAGATAAACTAACTGTTTTTATCTTATTTTTTATTGGAATGGGCATAATGAAGAGGGCTACTGATACCGTATTGTAAAAATAAGGTAATTAAGGGCTTATTTTTTGGTATTTATTATAATTTTGCTAATATCTTCGGTTTGAAAGAAGATATCAAGATGCGGTTTTCGCCTTAACGTCTCCTTTTAGCAGCAAAAAGAAGACGTTAACTTAAAATACTTTACTTTTGCTTTATTTTTTTTTCTAAGAAAATCTTCTATAGTATAGCTTACTAATACAATTTAAATTTTAAAAACTGAAGTAAGCCCATATTATGCTAATTAACCTAATACACATAATATTAAAAAAAGGTTTACTTCCTCAGTGAATTAATAATCAAGAGTA